>NC_135497.1:318719595-318724595 GCF_052857255.1 Amblyomma americanum | reverse complement strand
ATTTAATAGGAAATCGGGACGTTGCGTCACTGCTAAGCGAGCTGTCCGAGCGGTCTCTCACGTTGCTTGAGTAAGAGCGAGCCACGTTCTCGACCACCAACAAATCGAAGCCGAACACATCAGCTTCTGCAACAGCGGACGCTCCTTATAACTTGTGCCCGGTCTGCCCGATTATCTACGACGCTGCTGAAGCAGCGAATGACGGTGAGCCTCGGTGTCAACACAGGTCGCTAGCCAGTTTCAGTGCGTCGATCTTCAAAACTGTAAAAAAAAATGCACTGGCTGGAATGACAGCTTTCCATTTTTTTTTCATATGCTGTGCAATAGTGCCCATTTTAATTTGGACAAATGCCTGCAAACTCTAAAACCGCTGAACACTCTCGAGCTCAAAAAACTGAAATCAGTCAATCAGTCATTCAGGGCAATCAACCATTCAGTAATGCTTGTTTCACATCATAGATGAGATGGGCGGGGACAAAAAAACCTATGGGCTTAATTGACATGGGTCCCCGCTCCCTAATGTGGCTTCATTGTGTACTCGACATAGAATTATATAAACGCCACAGCTCACGGCAAGCCTGACAACATGTTTATAACAGGTAAAGAGCATGTTATTTAACAGGGCGCATTTTCAAGGTATTCACAAGAGGGCAGCCATCAAGAGTTCATATGACGAGGAAAGTGCCATAGACAGGTTAAAAGACAAATGAAAGCAGTACAGTTTTATGAGGATGACAAAACACAGCAGTTGAATTTCATAAATCGATGATGTAACAATGAATTCTGTGTGGGGAAAACGGGAATAAAAATCGGTGTTCCAATTATTGCGATTCTTAGTTGTTGAGGAATTACAGCAAATTATAGGACAGCATTTGTCTGCCGTAGTCACTTCGCGCCAGAGGAAAATCCATGGACCTCTAATGCGCCTACTGTGAGGACGTTCTGCGCATATTAGTCAGGATAAATTAGTGAGAAACACAGCTAGGGCATTAATTAAAGCTTGATGTGTACCTTTTATGCAAAAGGACAAGGTACAACTGACTAATTGACAGGTTTAGACAGGTGTCGTGTGTGCTTCATGTGGAACGTTGCTAATTGAACTAGCTGCTTATTTTATAGCATATGAAGTTTCGCAATATTGTAAAAAGTGGGTGTGACCGAAACTGAGAAACAAGATTAAATAACACTAGTAAAAAATAAACCAAAGCAGAGTTTTTTTTGCATGTGGAGCAAAGTACCTAAACTTAGATAGGACAATTACTTTTCTTAAAAAGTTTTAAGCTGTCATATATACGTGAATATACCATGTAAAAAATTCTCCTCAAACGTAACACCGAGGCTTCGCGAAACGATGTAACTTCAAATGACGCTAAAGAGGTCACCTGATAGCCTTGAAAATGTTGGCGCAATTTTTTTTTTTGTGTATGGGTGTTTTGTCTAGACACCTTCTTGAAATCATCGTAATAACAAGAATCATCTCAGAATCATCAATTCCCAGCACACTGTGAAAAATGAATTACAAATTTTACCCTCACCATGGCGCGTCTCCTACGTGACGTCAAATCCGACCCGCTGCAGTGTCGTTGATCAAATCTAGTCGGATATAACTAACGCCAGGACAAGGTTGTCCACTCTCGCTCCACCACGCCCCAACAAGCATCCTTATGTTTCTACGTCACCGAATGTTCACAGACGGACAGGCAGACGTCACGATATATAGTTTGGTCGAATGGCATGTCAGTCATGCTGATTTCAGTGCAGATGAAAAGGACGAAGCCGCTTGAGTATTAAAAGTTATAGACAATAACGTTTCCGCTCAATGCGTGCTGTTGAAATTTCCTGAGACTTTAATGTACGCTCTAGAAACTGATAATGCTCTTTGTTATCGTGAAATTTTGCTTTTTCCCTCCTATTCCACAGCATATTTTCATATATTTATGCATAGTTATTGCGCCTAATTATTTATTCATGTAAGTTTGTGTACGTGGTCTATTTTTTATGTATGTTCAAAAGGACTTTTCTTGTCCAGCTTTCCGGACAAAAGTTTTGAAAATTAGAACATTGCAAGATACTGCTGTGGAAATGCTGAAGGTAACGGTCCGTTATTCTGATATGTAGCCAAATCTTTCTTTTAAAGTGTTTCCATCTATCGCATCGAGCATTGAACAGTGCCACAGAAAACCAGTGGGGAAACGCTTTTGACGATAGCATAAACGTGAATAGTAAAAAAAAAAAGATACAAGACTGCCGTAGGGTGATATGCGGATATATTGATTAATGTTATAATGAAATATTACATTATATGAATAAAATGCGCTAGTAAACGGTTTCCCTCTGAAAAATGCTTTTGTGGGAACGCCGTTCATGAAAGAAAAAGGTTAATAAACGTCAATAAACTCGTTCTTTCACATACAATATATATATATATATATATATATATATATATATATATATATATATATATATATATATATATATATATATATATATATATATATATATATATTATATATATATATATATATATATATATATATATATATATATATAATCACCAGAAATTGAAGAAACACAACAGGATTTATTTCACGACGTTTCGGCTGGAGGAGCCTGGTCGTCCAGCCAAAACGTCGTTCAAGGAATCACAATCCGTTGGCCCCCAAGCCCCGGCCAGCCTCCGATAGGCGCAACGCACCCCTCGCGACTCCCCGCACTGGGGTTATGATATTTAGTTTGCAACGGCTGCTCTCTGAGGAAGGGGGGAAACCACCCGCCGGCGCCTAACCTAACCGTGCTCCCTCAAAAGCATCGCACGCTCTGTGGGGCTGAGGTCCCTGATATGCAGGCCATAGTTTTTGCGAGAACTGTGTCGTCGGGATCGGGAACGGGATCCATCGTAACGCTGGCATGACGCCGGTGCAAACGTAAACGAAGTGACGGTGGCGACCCCCGATAGATGCCTTCAACGTGCGGCGGCGGTAGCTTTCATTTCGGCAGCTGCTAGACTGCACCGCTAGCCACCAGAAATAACGGAGTCTTCGTTTACTTCACGTTTCACGTCAATCCGTTCTGTGTCGTCATAAGAGTTCTCCGTGTCGTCATAAGAGTTCTCGAGTTTGAATCGGAGCGGCCGGAAAATATTTTTAAACTTCGAATCCAAATTTCTTTGAAATAGATGCATCTTTCGCTCCCGGACAAGCGTCAACAAAGCCATGAAATGCCGAACTATCCGATATTGCTAACAAAAAAATTTTGATAGGGTTCTCCTCAGTGTCCCTTTAAACGAGGGGCCCGTTTGACAAACTTATGTAGAGAGCCAACAGTCACCGAAACCAAGATGGATAGGGGAACGTTATTTTTTTTTAATATGCTGTGCTTATCAGTGGGATAACATTACTTAGATTAATAAATCGCTTAAAGAAAATTACTTATAAAGCAGCAGAAAAAACAACCATGCTGCCAGTGGGATCCGAACCCACGACCTCCGAATATCGCGTCCGGTGCCCCTTACCAACTGAGCTACGGCGACGGCTGTCCAATCTGCTGCTCTCGTGGGTATTTATGTGGGTATTTATGGGTAGTTATACTGCTGGGCTGCTACCGAAAAACACGCGGGTTCGACCCCGGCGGAAGCAGGGGCCCCATTTCATGCCAGAGGCCCATGTATTACTACTGCGCGATGTCAGACCACGTTATATTACCCCCAGGTTCTCGGGAAATATCCGGAGCCCCTCACTACGTCATCCCTCGCAGGCTGCATCGCTTTGGGACTTTAAACCTCATAAAACGAACCAAACTTCGGTTAAACGTGTGGTGTGCTAATTAACCAATTAACCTACATTACACATGTGACCGCCCGGCTTCAGTGCACACGACCGCAGCTTCAACAGAACGTTGCGCTAAACTGCGATAAGTTGAGCACTAGCCGGCACAAGATTTTTATCGAGGTCTTATTATATGGTAAAAGTCAGATACCGGAGCCAAAGAACGCATCAGAACGCCGCTCTGGCTGCTGCTAGGAGCGGCATCATGGCGTTCACCTTTCGGAAGGGCACTGCACTCAATTTCGCTCGCAACAGATGCGCAGCAGGGAGTACTTTCACTTCTTCAATTATGAGCTTACAAACTGTGCATTTCGGTGGGCGTAGCTTTGCTATTTTGCCGGCAGGGTTCCCGTATACATGCAGTGGCAATGCTACGTCACGTTGCCTAAGTGTCCCGATCTTGATCAAACCATTCCGAGTCGCTATCTGCTTAGTTGCGCCGCAATAAAGTGCCACAGCCTCCTTTATCAGAGCGATGTAAATTACTTTCGCAAATTTCCCCTCGGCCTCTTCGGCGATGAACAATCAAATGTCGAAGAAGGCGAAGGACCCTCCCTGAAATAATAATGGATTCCCATGTGCTATAAATATTTCTTGAAAAACTAAAAGCATCAAAACGAGATTTATGAATAGAGCAGCTCTTGGTGACTCCACTTTTTTTTTCTCCACAGACTGGGTGTTTCCCCCCTGACAGTCGCTCTCAAAGGCGGAATTTTTTTCGAGTGCAATAACGCCGGAGGCGCTTTAGAAATAAACACTTCAATTCCGCCATGGTTGCTTCAAAGTGCAAAAACATTCGGCACTCGCAGCAGCAGTTCCAATGTGAAGCAACATGCCGTACACAATGTCAGTATAAACACGACAGGCGATGTTCTGCCCTCTGCAATATTCCTTATGACCCTCTGTGAATTCCAGAAGAGCCGCCGCGATGGCTGAGTGGTTATGGCGCTCGGCTGCTGGCCCGAAAGACGCGGGTTCGATACCGGCCTCAGCGGCCGAAATATCGATGGAGGTTAAATTCTAGAGGCCCGTGTACTGTGTACTGTGTGTACTGTGCGACCACCTGGGGTTGAAGAACCCCAGGTGGTCGAATTTTTCGGAGCTCTTCACTACGGCGTCTCTCATAGCCTGAGTCGCTTTGGGACGGTAAACCGACATAAACCAAATTAAACTTTC
>NC_135497.1:318032095-318077095 GCF_052857255.1 Amblyomma americanum | reverse complement strand
CCCCATTTTGCGCAAACAAAAATACCTTGTGCATTAGCACTCTTTGGCCGCAGATGCCCTTGCGCCATAAAAATTCACTATCATCATTATCATCATCTTAGTTTTACACTCCCTGCTACAAATGCGATATTTTTCATGCTTATCGTCCAGAAAAAGACAAAAAAAAAATCGAACACACATCAAGGACCATCCGATGCGGTGGCTTCGTTGTTAGAGAACTAGGCTACCCGGCCGCGTGATCAGGGTTAACTTCCGTCGGCGGCGGCCCGCCTTGTATGGAGGCGAAATGAAAAAGGCGTCAGTGTGACGTGCGATGTCACCTCGCGGTAAAGAACCCCAGGTGGTATAAACTAATATGCAGTCGTCTACTACGGCGTCCCTCACAGCCCACATGTCGTTTCGGGACATTTGTGCAGTTAAACTCCACCAGAAAATAACTCGAAGGTTGCCTAACGGTATTTAATTTTATTTCGTCATTGATGTCACCACTCAAATGGCTTCTCTGTGTGTAAAGAAGCTTTATAAATGCCGGCGTCAACTGAAATGTTTCGTCCTGTAATAATATTGCAGCTAAGAAGCTATTCTTACCTTGTCTTCTGGCAGGATAGAACATGCTCACTTCGGCAGTTGAAGGAACAAAATCTGCGAATAGAAAAATGAGCTTACCATAACCGCTGAGCGTATTTATGACATCGAACTAGAGTTACACTGCTTAAGTCATCTAGCGAAGAAGGCTCAGAGAAGGGAATCAACAATATATAAGCAATTTTTTCTTCTTTTAGGCCTGACCGACGATTTAAAGTGTAAAGGGCGCAGGCATAATTTATTCCTCTACGGTCTAAACGAAAGCAAGGTTTGATTAAAATCATGGAATTAAAAATAATGTGAAACCTAATGTTGTTCATGGAAGCATTGGTTTGGAAGTAAATGACAAAAACTCCACAAAACTCAAAAAAAAATTAAGAAAAAAATCCATTTTTGAATGAAATTTCTCAACTTCATGACAAAATGGTAATTTTACGAATGACTCATTAGCCAATAGGAAAACTGCTATTTATATTTGAGAAATTTATAATGCAGTTTCGCGACGTAAGCTAAATATTGTGGAAAAGCCAAGCAGGAAATAGACAAAAGGCACAAAGCTCATGATGGTTTTAGGCTAAGGGAAGCATTAAGGACATCATGTCTTGTTGGGATCAAATCAATATTTCTAGCTTTAAACTCAATGAAACGACGTGTGACTGACTGAAAAAGTACTGACACCCGGCTTGTGTTCAATTTTAATTGTGGCAACTAAGGAGTTCCAGGCTCTTCAACGGTCGCATGATCCTGCTTTCGCAGCTTAGAAATGTGGCTAAATGAATAAATGTGCAACTATTAGTTACTACCGCGCACACCGCATATCGGAAACTCTATGAGGGGAGATGATAAGGTGCCAATATCCTCTTCCAGTTTTCGCTGAATGTTTATGAATACCGCACATAAATAGAGTGCATGGCATTATTTTAAGGCTTATACAGTTCCGTTATGCGCCCCCTTTGCGAAAAGTAAGCAAGCAATTGCGTTTGTTTTCAAGCCATGTAGCGGAGCACTTGCGGCACCTTTTAAGCTCTAAATCTGTGTAAATTAAGGTGGACCGTTGTCATCACCTGTAGAGACCTTTTAGTTTTTTGGGGTGCCATAAGGGCTCCACTAACCCGCTGAGAAGGAAACCCCGTAGTATGGTTAGCTTTGGCAAAGGCGGTACATTGCAGCAGCTATGTACACACAACCGAAATGTTCAATTTCTGTTCGAAATACTGGAGAAATGAGTCTTCGCAAATACTAACCCTAGTAAAAGAAACCACTTTTTCGGGGATTATTATTTTGCCAAATGTATCCCGAATCTTCCTGCTCGGAAAGCATGATCGCGTCAGTGAATCAGTGCTAAACACTCCACTGACATTTGATTCCTTACAAAAAAAGATATATGTGGACGAGTTGGTATGGTACCAGATCGCAGGTTTACGCAGCGCTAACGACAAGGACAGAGAAAGAAAACCTACTTTTATGTTGCTTGTTTCGCTGCTTGGGATCGCTATATCGTGTGTTTCACCTAAGATTTTACACAATTTTAACTCTACGCTTTTTGAGTTAGAAGAACGCTTTTTCGGTCTAGCGTTATCAGCGGCGTAGTACATCACAAGCAAGGTCGGACTTGGCAACTAGCAGGATGGTTAACTAATACTGAATAGTTAAGTTTTAACTATTACTGTTAGCATATCCTTAATTACTGAAAGCCATGTAGCCCATCGTAAGTAATATCCATATAAGTTTTTAGAACTTAGAAAATGCGGTTACCGTCGGCGCATGGCCTAACAATATGTGGTTATTTCGACGAGTTACGTACAGTGGAGAGCTTGTTTTGCCTGCAAGCTTCTCGAAAGCGCATGCATGTCTTTAGGCGCGATGCAGCGAAAATTTGTTGTCCACACCGGCGAGAATAACCGCTTTTTTGAAATTCTAAAAACTGTTATGCATGTTACTTAAGATGGGCTACACGCTTCTAAGTAATTAAATTGCCTACAAGTAATAGCGAGAACGTTAACTATCCACTATTAGTAAATTATCGTGCTGTTTAGCGCTTTGTAGTTGCGCTACACCGCTTACAATGCTATGCTGAAAAAACGCTCTTCTAACTGAAAAAGCATAGTTTTAAAAATTGTGTACCCGCCGCGATGGCTCAGTGGTTAGGGCGCTCGGCTACTGATCCGGAGTTCCCGGGTTCGAACCCGACCGCGGCGGCTGCGTTTTTATGGAGGAAAAACGCCAAGGCGCCCGTGTGCTGTGCGATGTCAGTGCACGTTAAAGATCCCCAGGTGGTCGAAATTATTCCGGAGCCCTCCATTACGGCACCTATTTCTTCCTTTCTTCTTTCACTCCCTCCTTTATCCCTTCCCTTACGGCGCGGTTCTGGTGTCCAACGATATATGAGACAGATACTGCGCCATTTCCTTTCCCCCAAAAACCAATTAAAAAAATTAAGAATTGTGTAAAGTGTTAGGTGAAACACCCTGCATAATCTCTGCTTGCTCTAATGAAGATAAGCTGTGAGTACAGCGCATGTGTTGTCTTATGTCGTTAGCGTCGTTCAGGCTGTTTATATATGGAGTATGATATTTTACAAGTTCCCAGAAATTTTAGCGACATTCAAGACAGTTCGAAGTCATTTGTCCTCTTAACATTTGTCGTCTTTGTTAGAAGTAAAAGAAGGTTTAAAAGAAGTTTCAAAGCTGTTCCTGAAATTTATGACCGCTAAGTCGTGGTACTGGCCTTAAAGAACACTTCGCTCTATATGAAACAGGAAACATTTTTCTTTCCTTCAATATGTCATAAGCAAACAGGAGACATTTCTCTTTCCTTAAATATGCTATGAGCAAACAACTTGTCAATTGTCGATATGCGTTCTTTGAATTTTTGTGCGCATCTGGTAAGTAGCAAATACGATATAATCTTTATTAAGGACTAGTTTATAAATACTGTAAAGAATATTTCATTAACTCTTTATACGACGACTGTCAAGTAAGAAGCAACAAAAACACCCCTGATTTTTCCAGGAGACATTACGGTTCAATAAGCAGTTAGACAGAATGGGAGGAATGGCAATTCAAATTTCACGATCCCTGTAAGCACAATTTAGTGACTTAATTCCACCGCTTAAACTTGAAGCAAGCCCCGAGATCAGCGCCATTATGACAAGTTGTTCTCAGTTTTTATCGCAGCGGCTCCAGAGAACCTTTGAAGCAACATTGGACTCAAGTCAAACACGTGACGCATCTGACTTGCATTAACCATTAACTCGTGACACAAAAGGAATTTCAAGCCTATTTATTGAATCCCTAAAATTTTTGTTAGACATGACTCCGATAGTGCTGATTTACAATAGTCCTGCTGAATAAATCTGATGTAGAGATAAGTAAACATGGCATTCTCAAAAGGCTTCAAAATCTGGATATGAAGCCATCTGCTGGCCCTTATTACAGTCCCACGCATATATTGAAAGGCATACAGGGCGAGCATCTTAATATTTCGACATTCTTCTTCACAAAATGCTTGCGCCTAGAACAAGTTCAGATTTGCTGGAGGGCCACCACAGTTGAGCCACTCCACAAGACCGAAAATAAGCAATGTATTCATTAACGTCAACAGTATGCAAAGTATGGAGCGTATAATTAACAAATATATACCGGGAATTCTCCAAAGACTGCATTGAAGCAGACTAGTCACACTGAATATTGAAAGGCTACTCAAGAATCACTCAGTAGAAACTGCAGGACTTTGTTAAGTACAATAAAATATACCAGATAGGTGGATGCCATACTGACGGAATTTTACAAAGCTGTTTTTTATCGTTTCCCTTGATAAATAATTGCCAAAATGTTACAAAATATGGAGAAGTTCGCAGCTAAAAAGCTCTGTTTCTCCCTTGTGCACTGAACGAGTACGATTTGCTACATTAAAACCATAACTAGAAGGAGCTTTCTGTTCACTGGAATTCGCCGAGGAAAGCCTCCTTAGCCGTTCTTTTCTTTTAGAGCGATAGCTTTACTGGCCGCGAACTTGTGATTTCACTGTGGCGGTTCTGCGAGGAGACACATAACGTCACAACGCGCGCCTCGCCGCGGGGCCGAACCGGTCGGGCCGTGCCTGCGGCGGCTGGCGCACTCGGCGAGAAATAGAGACGTGCTCCAAGTGTCCGCCAGTGCGGTCAGAGTGCGCCGAAGCCGCCGAACGTATCGGTGGTCAAGCGCAGTTGGAGTATGGTCTCGTTTTGGCCGACGTGGCGTCGCCGTGCAGCGTGCGCACGCGCGCGTTTCGCCGGAGTATAAACGCGCCTTAACAGAGCCTGCGCTTAACCGCTAACCAACGTATTCAGTTGCGGCATCTATAGGACCCACTGAAACCTCCCGCGCACACACTGAATAAAAAAAAAATGTGCCGAGGCTCGGAATCGAAACAGGGCTTTAGGTCTTAGAGGCGGAGACGCTACCACTCCGCCACGACAGTTCAAGCTTCACCCACGAATAAACGGCGCATCTATTGAATGCACTCTTCCGATGCAGAAGTCGCCGCGCTTTCGCTACGTATATCCTGGCCTAACAGAGCTAGGCCATTAGCAATTTTTTTTTTAAACCGAAAGCTTTACTGGCCGCAGGTTGAGCAGTTTCGCGCGATTCTTGGAGAGCCATGCTGCGCATGCGCGAGGAACAGTAAGGACAAACGGAGCATTTCTCTTTCTCGCTCCCTAGCCACAACTGCGCATACGCCACTAGTAGCACCGAGCCACAGGTGTTCCGCCGCTACGCAGCGCCGCGCCTTTCCTCAGAATGCAACTTTCAATTTTCAGTTTCCTCTTCTTTCCCTCCCTCCTCTATCCCTTCCTTTACGGCGCGGTTGGGGTGTCCACCGAGATATGTGAAACGGTTACTGTGCTTTTCGCGCTCGCCGCACCATGTGGCATGACATCGCACCGCGCAGCCCGCCGCCGCCGCCGCCGCCGTTTGCTATGACGTCACACCGCGTTCCTCGTCGTTGCGCTCGCCTCCGCTCGCTTCGCCAGCTGCGTCGCATGCCTGATAACATGTCGGAGGATTGAAAAGGAGAGCTCGAGTGCGCCGCAACCACAGTCATGTCATCTTTAATGCAACAACATAGCTAGCCAACCCGACTAACCTGGACTTGCAGTCAAGATTAACCAAGGCTAACCATGCTATGCCTTAGATTTCGCTACGTATATCCTGGCATAGTAGAGCTAAGCCACTGCCAATTTTCTCTATCTCACTCCCTAGTCACAACTGCGCATGCGCCACTATAGTTGCACTGAGCCACAGGTGTACCGCCGCTGCGCAGCGCCGCGGCTTTCCTCAAAATCCAACATTCAACTTTCAGTTTTCTCTTTCCTCTTTCCCTCCACCTTTTCTCCCTTCTTTTACGGCGCGGTTCAGGTGTCCAACGAGATATGTGAGGCAGTTACTGTGCCATTTCCTTTCCTCAAAAACCGAACGTAAGGAAGGGCGCACAACCGCCTGAGTGGGTCAGTGGAGACCGCAATCTCTTTTTTGCTTTGTATACCCTAGATTAGCTGGGCTAATCCAGATTAATTTTTTACCTCTTAAATAGCATTCATTTAGGAGATCAAATAAAAGACATACACAGTATCATTAACTCGATCCCATCTCTGACTTTTGATTCATTACACTTGAAATGGAAGTGAATTTAGAGAGAAATTATTTAACGTAACTAGCCACACAACGCGTGTTCAGAAGGAAAGCATGTAGTCTGCCCAGCTGGAACGAGCGTGCTCATTTACCAGTTCTCGAGTGGATGCTCTCGCTTATCGTTCCCACTCCTTCTCGCACTCAGAGATGCTTATGGTACCTCTTTAATTGTAACACATACGACAAGAACAGCGCGCAACTTCCAACTAGTTTATTAAGAGCAGGCAACTTGAATATATACCAGTGTTAGCCAACAGAAAGATTACAAAACCAAAAGAAAGATAAACCACATGCGCTGTTAATACCAGCAACCCGCCGCCAAGGGTACAACCAGATATCATTCTGTCAAACTGATATGATACTCCAAACATATACAATCAAAACATAAAACCAAATAATTGAAACTGAAGAATCATGAGGTGAACAGTGAACGCGGGGAATATGAGATATCTTTGCGAAGCAGTGTCAAAAAAGCCATAACAAAAGCAGTCAAACATAAAAATGATACATGTGAACGGGTAACTATCCTCGTTGCAAAAGCAGTGTCAAAAAAGCGAGTGTGAAACGCTAAACACATTAAGCCACAGAGATAACAGCACCGAGTTTCACCGACATAAAGCAACCTAGAGGACATCGAATTTACACATGTCCATCTAAGAATGTTATCTCTTTGTCGAGCAGAACAACTGAAGCAGTACTAACGCATTCGTCACCGGTGTTAGCAATATGAAAAGCCTCAATTATTTCTCTCCGAAGTTTGGTCTTAGCATGGGCCAGAATCGTGGTATTCGTAAATATGGGCTTGCAACCATGATCCACAGTATGCTCTGGTAGGCGGCGTCTTTCATTGTTTTTTATTGTCCTCTCGTGCTCCCGCAGTCTCTCGTTGACGCACTTTCCCGTTTGTCCGATATATACGCAACCACAGGTTAACGGAATTCGATACACGACGTTGGTGGCGCATTGGACGTATTGATAATCGTGCTTCTTTTCACATGACTCTCGCTTCTTAGACAGGACAGTACAAATACTAGAAAGCTTACTGGGGGCGGAAAAAAGAACCTTTACGTCATATCTATGGCCTATCTTTTTCAAGTTGTGGGAAATTCTATGGATATGTGGTATGACCTTCATGCTCTGTCTTGGGATTGGGGGGCTCGAAGTCTTCTTGTTGCCTTCTTTTACCTTCTGTAGAAGACTGACTGTGACACTGCTGATGACGCCAGTGGGGTACCCTGTTTCTCGAGACGGGCAATTTGGTTTCCAAAACTGTCTTCCATAAAGTGCGGGCAGCTTTTGTTGAGCGCTGCTTGAAGAAGTGTTCCTACAATCCCACGTTTTATCAATTTAAAATGGGCGCTTTCATAAGGAAGCAGACTTTTCCTCGTACGTGGGTTGTACTTGTAACACAGATTGCAATCAGGTTGACCAAAGTAGATCTACAGATCTAAAAACTGGATACAGTTGCCTTGAGGGATTTCCCAGGTGAACTTCAACCCTCTAGACTCAATGGTGAGCAGCTTAACAATCTCTGGCACCAAACATTCAATACTGCCTTCTGACGGAGCGTTCAGTATGACCAGGTAATCGTCCACATACCTCATAATTTTGAGTACGGCCGTCCCTGTCAGGTTTTTCTGGATACGGTTGTCCACGGCAGATAGGTATATGTCACAGAGCTTCGGTGCGACTGCAGAGCCTATGCAAATGCCATCTTTCTGCACATAAAATTTATCTTCGAAGGATATGGCTGTCGATTGCAGGTAGAATTCCAGCAAGGTGATGAAGTTGTCCGTACTGATTCCAGTGTAATTTTGAAAACTTATCTCATCTGGGCTAGAAATCTCCTTCCGAACCGTTTCTAGAAGGTTTTCATGTGGAACGGAGTAATATAGATCCTCGACGTCTATAGAAAATGCTGAGGTGGCAGAGTGAAGGTCTCTAAAAGCAGTGATGGCCTCTGTGGAACTTTTGACTAGAAAAGGATCATAAAGGGTCAGGCGCTTGAGTTGTTGCTGTAGATACTTGCTGACTCTAGCCAGCCAGGTCCCTCTTTCAGAAACAATGGTCCTTAGGGGGCAATCAGGTTTATGGGTTTTACCCGAAAATAATACTTCCAGGAAATTTTTCCTTGAGTTTTCTACTTCTCTTTTCATCCTGTCGAGGGAGAGTGCCTGTAGCATTTGCACAGCAGTGGATTTCTGTTTCTTTGGTTGAAACTTTAGTTGCTTAAAATTCTTGCTTAATGCTGCATGCGCTTTGTCTTTGAAAAGCGATTCAGGCATCACGACAAATCCCCCTTCCTTGTCAGCCTGCAGTACGGTGGTACCGCTACGCTGAATCGCCTTTGCCGTATTCAAAAAGGAAGCCCTCTTCTTAGTCCGGAATCAGCATTCCGCACGAGGCAGTCGACGCCATCACCAATAACTCTCACTTTGTTGGTTACAGATGCCCCGGTGGCTACGTTCCTCACAACTTCTAGAAGTTGTGGTCGGTTTGTATGTGGTCCATAGCTGAATTTAGGGCCATTTTGCAGAGTTCTTCTGACGCTGTCGGGTAATGGCACGTCCCCCAGAACGGTGACTGCGCCTGACGCTTCTTGCTGACTTTGTTCCTTACGAGGCAGGTTTGAGAATACATGGCGCCACTGGAAATCTGTAGAATTAGCGGCCAACTTCTTGTACTCGGCGAGGCGACGAGCTTGCCCTGAAGGTTAAGTGCTCTCATTTACAAGTACCTTGAGACAATCTTCCAGCAACCTAGCCTGATTACAGTATTCCGATTTCATAATCTTGCAGATACGTCTCACATGACCCCATGACGGCTCCGTTAGTCCAAATACGCGTCGCACCTCCGGGGGCGCCTGCTTCTTTTGGATGCAAAAGGTTAGATACCTTGTTTGGCAGACGGTGCTGGCGATTAAATTGAGGCACGTGATTGCTGGGTCAAGAATCTTCGGAGTAGACAGAAAAGAGCCCAATGTAGGAGAAATATGTTGAATTAACACTCTTGTGTGGGCGAGTTGGTTCATTTCTAACAAATAATGTACTTGCGCAAAGAACACAGGACACAACAAAGTAACACATACGACATACACATACGACATAACACTTACTACTTCAGTTGTTCTGCTCGACAAAGAGATAACATTCTTAGATGGACATGTGTAAATTCGATGTCCTCTAGGTTGCTTTATGTCGGTGAAACTCGGTGCTGTTATCTCTGTGGCTTAATGTGTTTATCGTTTCACACTCGCTTTTTTGACACTGCTTTCGCAACGAGGATAGTTACCCGTTCACATGTATCACTTTTATGTTTGACTGCTTTTGTTATGGCTTTTTTGACACTGCTTTGCTAAGATATCTCATATTCCCCGCGTTCATTGTTCACCTCATGATTCTTCAGTTGCTCTTTTTTGGTTTTTTGTTTTGATTGTTATATTTGGAGTATCATATCACTTTGACAGAATGATATCTGGTTGTACCCTTGGCGGCGGCTTGCTGGTATTAACAGCGCACGTGGTTTATCTTCTTTTGGTTTTGTAATCTTTCTGTTGGCTAACACTGGTATATATTCAAGTTGCCTGCTCTTAATAAACTAGTTGGAAGTTGCGCTCTGTTCTTGTCGTATGTGTTACTTTGTTGTGTCCTGTGTTCTTTGCGCAAGTGCATTATTTGTTGGAAATGAACCAACTCGCCCAGACAAGAGTGTTAACTCTTTAATTGGCTCGCCTTACATGCTCAGTGTCACGTCTAATTGTGAATGTCAATGTCGACTGCATTCTTGATGCCAACGGACGCTAATGAAGTCAAACCTTGCCTTCTGACTCCGTAAGAGTAGGTCGCGAGACATAGACGATCTTAAACTCCAATCAATAAAATATGTAGCTGATGTAATTAGCCAAGTTTTAGAGCACATTTTTAATTGCTGCCTCGAACATGCGGTGTTTCCCCGACAATTGCAGATTGCCAAAGTAACCGTTGTTCATAAGGGTGCAGACAAAAATGACCTATCCAATTATTGCCCAATTTCTATCCTACCCATTTTCTTGAAGTGTTTTGAAAAAATATTATACAAGCGAATGCCCAGTTTCTGAGAGAAATTTAACATACTAACGCCTCGCCAGCATGGCTTCAGGAAAACTTTCGTACAGAAACTGCGCTTCTAACCCAAAAAAAACTAATTCTAGAGTCCTTTGAACAAAAACTTTTCACTCTCGGCATTTTTATTGAATTTCGAAAGCCTTCGATCGCATCAATCACAAAACAATGTTGGCGAAGCTCGAACACTATGGTTATTGAGGAAAATTTCACCAAGTAATTACATCATACCTTAGCTGCTGTGTCTGACAGGTAAAAGTAGAAAACGAGTCAAAACATTTTGTACATCTGTATTCTGGTGTGCCGCAAGGCAGTATATTGGGACCGCTGCTTTTCCTTCTTCATGTAAACGACACAGTCTGTATAAGTAATCTTCCAACTTTTGTCATATATGCAGATGACACCACTCTATTTTTCCGAGCAGCACGTGTGCGAGATCTTGAACTGCAAGCTACAGATTGTTTGCAGAAACTTCACGAATGGTCTGAGTCCAATTCACTGATTATAAACACAGGAAAAAGCAAACGTGTTTTTTAGACCTCGTAATAAGAATCCTGATGTCTCACAAATTCATCTAAAAATGGGTTCCTCATTCATTCAAATAGTTCCTACGACCAAAAACCTAGGGGTGATTTTTAATGAAAATTTATCATGGGACGAACACGTTGAAAAGTTAGGGACAAGTTGTCCAAGGTTCCTGTTATTGTGTCCCGACTGCGGTACCTCTTTCCAAAGCATATTAAGCTTATGCCTTACAACGCAGTTTTCTTCTGTTGCTAACTATTGTATATTGGACTGGGGAACTTCATTTATGCTTCACGTTTTGAACATAACGAAACGATTTTTGCATCGCTTCGCATCACCCCCTTCCCCAAGTCTTTGAATCTATACTATTGAGGCGATATAAAACAAGTATTAGAAAAAATAATCTATTTATGGTGCACCTGTCGAATTTAAACTGTAAAGAACTGAAGTATGCCACCCGTACTGGTTTCACATCGTTCGTGCCGAAAACTCGAACGAATTATGGTCGCCAAATGCTTTCATACACTCTTCCATGCTCATTAAATAAGGCATATAAATTGATGCACACTTAGACACCAGTCAGCACTTCGTGCAACTGAGATTTGTACTTATTATTTGTATTTTGTTTCCTGTGTGCTTACTTGCCGTTTTATTTTATTTCCATATTCACGTAGTGATCCTGTTATTAATGTACTGATGCTGCTCTCAAGTTATTGTAGGACGCGTCGACCCCTGTCACGCCTTTTCTCTGGCTTTTTGTCGACGCACCCAACATCCTCAAAATGCTGCATAAATTGAAATTGAATTGAATGTATCCGGTAACCTTGGCATGTGTACATATGTAAATAATTTTTTTTTCCAATCCCGTTCCCACTCGTGCCTAGTGGCAATGTGAATCAGACCTTCTTTTTAGAAGAATGATGCTGTGAAACATGCTCGTTTAAAATTAAAAATCATGCCTCGGTCAATTTCAAGAAATCTGTCTTTGCGAACGTTGCTTATGAAAGTAGTAAAACTTTAAATTCCTCTGCTAACCCTATTTTTCTGCATGTACCTAGGACTATGTATTACTCACGACTTCAACTAGAATCTTCACAAAGCTACTAATATCAGCTAATAATAATAATAATTGGTTTTGGGGGAAAGGAAATGGCACAGTATCTGTCTCATTAACGTTGGACACCTGAATTGCGCCGTAAGGGAAGAGATAAAGGAGCGAGTGAAAGCAGAAAAGAAGAAAGAGGTGCCGTAGTGGAGGGCTCCGGAACAATTTCGACCACCTGGGGATCTTTAAGGTGCACTGACATCGCACAGCACACGGGCGCCATAGCCTTTTTCCTCCATAAAAACGCAGCCGCCGTGGTCGGGTTCGAACCCGAGAAACTCCGGATCAGTAGCCGAGCGCCCTAACCCCTGAGTCACCGTGGCGGGTCTAATAGCAGCTGGAGAATGATGTTTGTTAGAAAGACTACAAAAATTAGAAAGCACGCAAGAACTGTCTGGGATTCTCCAACTCAAGATAAAAGTAGTGAACTTGAAAGCGTTAAAAAAGCCGCTCAATGCATCCGCAATAATTTCACACGAAGCTAAATAATAGAACTTTACACACTAGTGTACTTCCATACACTAGTACCTTGTAATCCATTCTTGCAGTGAAAATGATACTTCAGCTTCAATACTTCAACGTTGAAAGGCGCTTCAACTTTGACCTATCTTGTGTAATTGTAAGTTCCACTGGGTATGCCACCGGACAGACGCTTGAACAACAAGACCAATCCTGACAAGAAACGACGATTCTTAAAGGGGTTGAGACATCAAATTTTGAGGCTATAGTAAGCTTGCTATGGGCTTCCTCTGTATGTGAGGTCACCCACGGCGAAGCATCGGACGCAACAAGCGCTTAAAATATATTTTAATTGAGCTGCAAAGAGTCCCTAAGTGCTCTTTCTCATGATGGAGGCCCATCGCTAGCGCTACAGGTGGTGACGTATAGCCCTGGGAACGATATGAGCGAATAGCCGTGACATCACAACACAGTAACGTGACGTACTATGAACGGCGACGCGCGACATCAGCGAGGCGCTGCTTCGGCGACTCAGCTGATGGTGTGCTGATCGGCATATATGCCGTCGCTGACGCACCAGCCGGCACCTTATATCGGCGGCCGAGCGAAACATTCACGTCTATGAGCCGATGACTGTCTTGTTTGCAACTTCGCCGTAGTACGAATAAGCGAAACGAGCGACTACATTTCATATGTTCACCCTTCGGCTCACCTGCAGTACGAATAGGCCTAGCGAGTCCGCCGGGTATGTATGCGCAACGTTGGCGATTGTGGAGAAGGAGTTCACAAGTTTTAGCGGATACATATGGTCATCGAGCGTAGTTTTGACAACAGTGGCCTTGAATCGAGGATTGTTTATATCACAGGACGCAAATACATCAAGCGGGAAGCGCCGCTGCTAGGCGGTGTGACCCAGTCTGTCGGTCAGTGCTGCAGGCGCCCGCGGCGGCTGCTACAGTCGTCGGCGTCGCTTGAGGGCAACAAGTTAAGCCACTTTGTTTATCTCAAATGGGTGCCGAACATACCTCTAGATAAACCAATATTCAAGTACTGTAAACGTCGTAAACAGCAAAAAAAGCAGTTGCAATGAGTCAGAAACGCCGGTCCTATAGACGCGTTGTCAACAACCTGGCTATGAAGCGTTCGCCAGGCTAGCGCTCGCATTCTTCGGCAATTCTTGCAGAGTTATCGCACTGCGCGAACAAGTAAACCCGCAACCGGCGCAAAAAAGATGAGCTTGCTTAACCTAAGTGAAATGCAGCTTGCAATTCATGCCGAACTAACGCGCAATTCGTGCCTGTAGACAGATGCAGATATGTAAACAAAACTAGCGCCGAGATGCAGTCGTCGTCATGAGGGCACCCCTGGAGGAGTTCGTACCCGTGCGGTCAATTCTGAACCCTGTACAATTGTCTGGAAGCATTCGTTTAGCGAATACATGGACTGTTGGCTAAACTAGTAGCAGATATCGTAATCAGCAGCCACGGGACCCTGAGCAGTCTCGCAGCGCGGCTGCGCGGGCGGCGCGAAGTGAAGACAGAGACGGGTATTGGTCGATAGCAAAAGTGCGGCATCGTGTCGCTGTATTGTGACCAGTGTCAGCTACGGGCCACCGACACAGACATCCGCCGATCATCGGCGTCGGCGTGGCAAAGCGAAATACGACGCATAAACCGCGTTGGCATACGCGGTATGGCGACTCAGATCGGCCGAAGCGAGCCGCTTGGTTTCAGGACTCGGTGTCGTTCCTCGCTCGCTTGGCTTTTCTCAGCACATCGCTGTACCGACTAAGTTTGTCGGCATATGATTTCAAAAGACGCTGCTATGCACAACATGTGTTCGAGAGCAGAGGACGCAGCAATACGGGCGTCACAACTTTTGGGGCCCATGTGACCAGGGTTGCTGCTCTTCCCTGATCGTGACGTCGCAGCACACCCCGGCGCTCAGAAACCGAAAATGAAATCGCTCAGTATAAATAATACAATAATAAATTATTTACCGCACATATATGAATTGCGCAGCGTGTATCACGCGGCCTGGGGCAATACGCAACTTTTGAAACAAAGAACAAGCCAACCAAATTTTTGGTGTCTCCGCCCCTTTAAGATTATCTTTCTGAAGACAATAAATATACACAATGTTTGTTTTTGTAATAAAAAAGTTCATGCACTACTTCTGGCCAGTTTTGTACTGAGTGTCCTTCGATTCTGTAGGGTGTTCAAACAGAAGCGTTTGCGGGTCGGTAGGCTGGAAACGCCGATTGGTCGGTGGGATGCGTGTCTGCGTGACTTTTTTCGCTTCGCCCTCGTTCTCAACCGGATGTGGGGTCGCCGCGCCTCTCTCGGCCTGTCCCTGGAGTGCCTAGGGAATCGCTAGGGCCGGCCGGCCGGCCGCCGGGCGTGCGTGGTCTGCGGGCATTCTCTTCGTGAGCGTAGGCGGCGACGCGCGCGTTTCGGGAGCTGTCCAGGTATGGCTTTTTTTTTTGCGTGGTGCGCTCGTCGGCGACAGCCAGCTGACATTTCTGTACAGTTCTTGCTTCCACGACATTGGGACGACCCCCAAAAGGCGCTGACCCGCGAGAAATCGCCAGCGACATAAAGGTACGCATTTTATCTCAAATTTCGCTTCATGAAGTGCTGTACCGCTTACCTACATGCCTTGGGCATTCCATTTTCCTGCTGCAGGAGCACGTCGTGCTGGTGTTCAAAATTTTGCAACTCCATTACGACGACCCACATAAGGTGCGGTTTGAGGACCGCCGGCGTCGCCATCTGAACCGCCGTCTGACAGCCACGATGAAGCGCTTGTCGGGCGTGCACGTTCTCAATCACGAGGTAAGGGTTGAACAACGTTTTCGCAAGTTTTCTCGTGCAGAACTCGCCAAATTGCGGCGCTTGTAACGTAACTTTTTTTGCAGCATCGTTTCCTGGATGCTTCTGGCGAGCCGATGCTGTCCTTATTTGCCGCGGACCGATACCACGTGGCGAGACGCCGGGGCATCGACCCCAGTGCGCCTTTGTTCCTTTGCAGTGGCAAGTCCAGGGTAAAAGTGGCCACGATAATTCTGCCACTACAATCTGCCGTTTAGGATCGCTATCAGCTGTAACGGTAAGTCCAGAAGTTCCGACTCGCGCATTGTGGAAATCGCGCCTGGCCTAAGTGTCCAGCATTCACCCAGTGCAGTGCAGGTTTGTTTAATTCCTTAGAGACTTCTCGCACTTTGTCGAAATCGACGGCAGCCGTGAAAATTTACATATTAGACCTCGCTACGGCGTTATCCCAGCGCAGCGCGCCTTTGTTTCTTTGCGTCGGCAAGCGTTAGAAGCGCGCGCCGTCTCGCGCTTTGTCCAAATCGGCTCTAAAACTCGCGCTAGGCCTCGTTGCCTGGTTGACAAAGTGCACGGCTTTGTTACTTTCAATGGCAAGCCTCTGTCACTACAGTCGGCGGCCTTAATTTTTATGATCGCTGTCAGCTTCAACAACAAGTCCAAGAAAAGTTATGACGATCGCGCGGTGTGGAAATCGGCGGTAGAGACAAAAAACTCGTGCTTGTAGCTGCAGGCTTACCCAGCTCCAGTGCGCCTTTGTTTATTTCCGTGGCGACTACCCGCGCTTTGTAGAAATCGATGCCAGCCGTGAAAATTTACATATTAGACCTCGCTACAGCATTAGCGCAGAGCGCCTTCGTTTCTTTGCGTTCTAACTTGTTTGCTCGTTACTTTTGTTCTTTTCAGTCGTTTCCTGAATCTTTTCAAAGAGCCGGGCTAGGTGGATGATTGTTTGCCGTCAGTGGAACCACATGGCGATCGCACTGCATACAGCACGACTTTGGTCCATGTGTTTTTTAAATAAAAACATCAGATGTCGAAGGTCGTGCCCGAGGATTGCTTCAACAGCTGGGGCAAAACCATGGGGACCGCACACGCTGTGTCGTCGCTGCCAAGTGAAGAGGCACAAAACGGCTGTCAACCTTAATAAAGGCCCTTCTCGGGGCCGTCTCAGTGTTTCCTGGCCGATCACACGCTTTCCACCCTGTGCACGTCTTCTCCTCATTTCCAATTAAATAGGTCCTTCAAACCCTGCAGAAGGCTTGAATTAGGAACTGCTAATATCAAGATGGTACTTGACAAACAATAGCGGCTACAATAACAAAGATGAAGAGGAGCTGGAGTTACACGCAAATAAAAAAGGTTGGAGGTACCCAGATAAGCTGAAATGGTTTTGGGCGGGAGTCCTAGTTATTCTATATAAGACTCAAATAATGCATATTCAGCGTTTATCAAGGTTTTTGTAGAAATATATAAATAATATTAAGCAGTCTAAACGAATAAGGAACCATGGATCACGCCAGAGCTCAGAAGAATGATAAAGAGCAAAAACAAGTACCATGCTTTTTTAAATAATCGCTTTCTTGAATCTCTTATTAAAAAAACAAGAAATAATCTAAATGCTGAGCTTAAGCGTGCTAAGATTGTGTATCATCAAAAACTATTCTCTGGTGTTAGAATGAAAAATTCAGACACTGTGTGGAAAGTTGCAGATAACTTGTTACGTCGCAATATGACAAATGCGCCAGCTCAACGAATAATCTATAGACCTCCTGCATCTTTGTAAACAAACGAGGTGGCGTTGCAGTCGCTAGCGAGCTCGTGGTCGGCAAAAGGCCAGGGAGTGTCGTCGCGGAGAGGTATTGAGCGCGGGTTTTCAAGGCTTGTAGGCGCGTTTTCAGCTTCTGCGAATCACAGCAATGGTTGATGTTTACAGCTTAGTAATTTCTTGAAGTACACGAGCACGCGTTGGCCACGTGCGGCGTATTCAGAGAAATAGTTCGCCACTGTGTATTGTATATATGGTTAGTAGTAAACAGAAAGCGTTTCTGCCGTTGATTTCTACGCTAGGCATTGAATAAAATAGGAAGTTTTTTGGCACTCTGCTCTAGCCAGAATGATTTTGCTTCGGGACAGTAGTGAGAGGATGTGTTGAAGATCTTTCGGCGGAGCAGACGTGCGCTCGCCGTCTGCTGACATACGTAGCTGGTGTCGTGCTGTGCGAAAAGTGGGGACAGCGTCGTGTACTTATTCTCCTCTAGCTGTCCCGCTTAAGCGCTGTTTTTATCCGCAGGATCACGCACCAGCCAGGCCGAGTTCTTCCCTTGTTAAACTGGTCGATTTCGTGAAAATTTTTGATTTCTGGAATTATTTTCTTTCTTAGCCCTCGGGTGTTCTGTTTCGTGACGAAAAATTACAGCAAAACATTCAGTAGAAATTTATAAAGTACGCTTTCGAGATGCGGTGTCGTCGAAAATTGTGAGGTAATTCCTTTGAGGCTTTCTTTGTGTTCAGGGCCGTATTTCTTTGACCAAAGCGCGAGCGAAGAGGCCAAAAACGAGGAAGTAAACGTTAAGGTTCGTTTTCTGACCTTTCACATTTTCTGCGATTGGCATCACTCACACCTTCGTAATTTCGTAACGCATGAAAATAGAATGATTCTATTTGACGCAAACGATTCCTGAGACGTTGAGGAATGTAATTTATCTCTCGATTTTTTTTCCTACAGGTGCAGTATTATGTCCGTTATTTTTGTAAGACACGTTTTCACGTAACTATGCATGCATAAGTACGTACATGATCATCTAAAAAAGAAGTAATAGCGTCATATACAGAACAAGGCTTTGTAAACATGCTGGCATAAAAAAATTGCGCACTTTCTACTCAATTAGTTAAGACCTTGAGGTGACTTGACGAGGGTCTTAATTATAATTACCCAAGAACTGCACCAGGTACAGCTAAAAATAAAAGACATTACCGAAACAAGCGCAGAAATTTCATATTTGCACCAAATTTAGTCTCATATCGCGTGCATAAATAACGAAAATACTTTTCATTGCCGCGCCCCCTCTCAATCTCGACACGTCTGTTAGTAGCACGCCTGCGGCTGCTTCTTTCCAAACAAGCTTCGCGGTCATGGACTGCATCATGAAACATGACACATGCATGATGCAATGAAAAAGCATGTGGCTTTTAGCACACTTAAGGTACGCTATTCTAAGCAAGCCAACGTGACCGCGCATGAACTTACCAGACTTCTTTCTACTCAAATCAAATAATCACGTCTGTCATATTAAGAAACACTTTCTAGTAAATATCAAATGCCATGAAACGTGCCATTAAAACATGCTGTGCTATTAACAAAAGAACGCATTCCTTGGGGGCGAGTGAACCTGCCGGCGGGGGCCCCGTGCACACCGCTCAAGGTGATAAATGCGTGCGCAGCTAGATACGTGCTTTTTTTTCCTAGCGCAGTTATAAGCGTACTATGCTGATGTTCAGGTGAATGAAAGCGGTAACTTACATGCTATTAAGTACATTGAGTGGCAGTGCCGATCGACTCCCAGACTTCGCGCTTTAGTACCGCGGCCCATTCCCCGTTAGCTAGTATACTAATGCGGTATTTATCGCGAGGAGCCTATCGGGGCTAATTTAAACTTCCTTTTATGCCACTACGTGGATCGAACAGTGACGCAGCTTATCAATACATGCGGCTTCTGCAGTGCGCAGGCATGATATGTAGCCGCCGGTAGCTGCAGCAGCGCGGTAGGCACCGGCTGGCCGTAGCTGTTTTGCCTACCATGCGAAAGTCGCTGCTGACATCAGCGCCACAGCATCTTTGTGACGTCGCGGAGTGAAGGAGGTCCATAAGGGCTCTGAATTATCCGGTCAGACTCTTGCTGGCCATTTAAACAGCAATTTCTTAACTACCCATTTACCTATGATGCATCTACCTGAAGTTCCTTCATCTTGTAGCCCTTTCGAAAGCCTTTTCCTTGAGCCCACCAATGAGACCTTTATGAATTTGAATAATAGCAAAGCCTTAGATGTTGACAATATTCAGATAAAACCAGTCAAATATGTACTATCATATATTGCACCTGTGCTTACATACATCTTCAATTTGTTAATTGAAAGGGGGTTTACCCGGAATAAATGAAGAAAGCAAGAGTGACAGTTGTGTCTAAAGGGGGAGATAAAGATGTAGTGTCCAATTATAGAATAATATCTGTGAATCCAGTCTTTTCAAAGGGCTTGGAAAAAGTAATCTTTTCCCGTGTAGTGAACTTTTTAATGCAAAACAAATCCTGTCTGATGCTCAATTTGGCTTCCGAAGGAGAAAGTCGACGGAAACGGCTTTGTTATCACTTAAGGAATGTATCCTGCAAAACACTGAAGCAGGTATTCTCACTCTCGGATTCTTCATTGATTTTAGTAAGGCTTTCGATTCCCTAAACCATCAAATTTTAACTCATAAACTTTCTCAAAACGGAGTTCGTGGAACACCTTTAGACCTCATGAAATCATACCTGCAAAATCGAAAACAATCTGTCTATATCCACAACCATCAGTCTTCTTTTCTGGCGGTACGAAATGGTGTGCCTCAAGGCAGCATTCTGGGCCCGATGCTTTTTAACATCTATATAAATGACATTGTGCATATTTATGACAAAGCGAAATTTATTATATACGCCGATGTTAGCAGTTTACTAATCCCTGGTCACGACATAAACAAGTTAATTGAAGAGTTCAACGTAATCCTTACGAAACTAGAGAACTGATCCTCTTCTAATTGCCTCCAAATAAACCATACAAAGACTAAGGTAATAATTTTCCGTTCAAGGAACAAGCCAGTCGAACTACAACGCGCTCATAAATACGCAGGTCAAGAAATTAAAATTGTAGACAGCCACAAAATCCTTGAAGTTACTTTCTCGTCCCATCTCAGGTGGGATCGACATGTGGAAAATATTTGCAAAAAGCTCTCTTTAGTAGCAGGTGTTCTAACACGATGTCGATGGCTCCTTCCCACTCACGTGAAAATTCAAATTTATCATGCTCTTTTCGGTTCTGTCTCTCTGTTTGGGCAACCACCACAAAAACAAATGTGATAAAAATACAGGTTCTCCAGAAAAAAATGATCCGCTACATTGCAAACCTTCCTTATCTGTCTCTCCAACCCAAACTGCATTTAGAAATTATAACATCATTCGTTTTGAACATATATATGTTTTTCGCATTTTGAGGTTCTTTTACCATTCTTCTCCTGCTTATAGAGATTTTTTAATACGTACTACACATTTAAGGACCGCTTCGAATCGACTCTACACCTGAAATACCGATCTCTGGTATATTCTATATTTTCGAATTAACTATAAACTACAGGCGCTTGAACACAATTTACCGACCACTCTTATTAAGCACAAAGTTTTGGATAGTGTTAAACCAAGCGAGTTAAAAAAGTATTTTGTTAATATATAGCCAGGTTGCATTTAATGTTCCTTTGTTGTCTGCCGGTGCCATGTATGCCTATTGAGTGTTTCTTTTCTCTTTATTTTTCTCGGGTCTTCTCTTTGTTTTCATGCGTCTGTAAACTATTGTTAGTGAACATACATGCTCATTGTTTTTATTGCATTTAATCTATATGTCACTTGCTTCGTTGTTTTTGTGTTTTTGTTTTTGTGTTGGACAGCCGTCGCCGTAGGTCAGTTGGTAAGAGCACCCGACGCGATATTCGGAGGTCATGGGTTCGGATCCCACCGGCGGCATGGTTGTTTTTCCTGCTGCTTTTTGAGTAATTTTCTTTAAACCGATTGATTGGCACTACAAATAAAAAAATAAAAAATTGATTAAAAACATTCCCTTATGCCCCTTGGTTTCGGTGACTGTTGGCTTCCTTAATATGTTTGTCAAACGAGCCCCTCATTCCTTTTACCCTGTCTCCTAATAGCTTAACGCGGTCTCGGTCCTGGCAGTCTTGTTGCCACAGGTAGCATAAGAGGGCTCTCGCACAGTTTCCGCCCTCGCCGTTGGATGACGTTCTATGTCACACTCGCGGTATTACAGGACGTGCTACGTCCACCGCTATGGTCGAGGGTGGCGCTCGTGAACACTCTCAAGGTTCGCTTACACGCAGTAAACATAAATACCCCCGAAAGCAGCATATTGGACAGCCGTCGCCGTAGCTCAGTTGGTAAGAGCACCGGACGCGATATTCGGAGGTCGTGGGTTCGGATCCCACCGGCGGCATGGTTGTTTTTTCTGCTGCTTTATAAGTAATTTTCTTTAAACCGATTGATTGGCACTACAAATAAAAAAATAAAAAATATATTAAAAACATTCCCTTATGCCCCTTGGTTTCGGTGACTGTTGGCTTCCTTAATATGTTTGTCAAACGAGCCCCTCATTTCCTTTACCTTGTCTGCTAATAGCTAACGGGGGTCTCGGTCCTGGCAGTCTTGTTGCCATAGGTAGCATAAGAGAGCTCTCGCACAGTTTCCGCCCTCGCCGTTAGATGATGTTCTATGTCACACTCGCGGTATTACAGGACGTGCTACGTCCACCGCCATGGTCGAGGGTGGCGCTCGTGAACACTCTCAAGGTTCGCTTACACGCAGTAAACATAAATACCCCCGAAAGCAGCATATTGGACAGCCGTCGCCGTAGCTCAGTTGGTAAGAGCACCGGACGCGATATTCGGAGGTCGTGGGTTCGGATCCCACCTGCGGCATGGTTGTTTTTTCTGCTGCTTTATAAGTAATTTTCTTTAAACCGATTGATTGGCACTACAAATAAAAAAATAAGAAAAATATTAAAACATTCCCCTATGCCCCTTGGTTTCGGTGACTGTTGGCTTCCTTAATATGTCTGTCAAACGAGCCCCTCATTTCCTTTACCTTGTCTGCTAATAGCTTAACGGGGGACTCGGTCCTGGCAATCTTGTTGCCATAGGTAGCATAAGAGGGCTCTCGCACAGTTTCCGCCCTCGCCGTTAGATGACGTTCTATGTCACACTCGCGGTATTACAGGACGTGCTACGTCCACCGCTATTTTCGAGGGTGGCGCTGGTGAACACTCTCAAGGTTCGCCTACACGCAGTAAACATAAATACCCACGAAAGCAGCAGATCGGACAGCCGTCGCCGTAGCTCAGTTGGTAAGAGCACCGGACGCGATATTCGGAGGTCGTGGGTTCGGATCCCACCGGCGGCATGGTTGTTTTTTCTCCTGCTTTATAAGTAATTTTCTTTAAACCGATTGATTGGCACTACAAATAAAAAAAAAGATTAAAAACATTCCCCTATGCCCCTTGGTTTCGGTGACTGTTGGCTTCCTTAATATGTTTGTCAAACGAGCCCCTCATTTTGGTCCTCCAGCCGAAACGTCGTGAATTAAATCCTGTTATGTTTCTTCAATTTTTGGTGATTTTATATATATATATATATATATATATATATATATATATATATATATATATATATATAGAGAGAGAGAGAGAGAGAGAGAGAGAGAGAGAGAGAATTAAGAGAAGTGGGCACTTCTACAGCGACACATTTATTTATCAACGTTTCGACCGCGGTGCGGCCTTCTTCAGGACTGTAGTGGTCTCGCGTCAAATGAACGTTTTAAGTTTGTGAGCTGCAGAGGAGGGCAAAAGGAGTGTAACAAGCAAATAGCCACAACAGTTAAAAAAATTGAACAAAAAAGTAAAAAAAGTGAAGATAGGTGTGTGGGGAGCAGACAGGGACAAGAATGGGGGAGGAAGCAAAAAATATAAAGAAAAGAAAAAAAGAAAAACTATTATAGTAAGGAAGGACGAGGTAAAAAAATCAGAAGGCGAAACGAGAGAAAGGGAGAGGAAGACGGTGCGGGGGACATGGGCAGCGCGGCAACCACAGGCGTACGAAAGCAAAACGTGCAAACAAGACACATACAAAATGCACAACACAAAGATGGGCGCCGCTGCAGATGCGTGGCCAAAGAGGCGCCACTGCGCAAATGACACTGGCAGCGACGAACAGGCCAAACCAGGCGCCTTTTGGGGGATCTCACTAATTTCCGGTGAGCCGAAGGCTAGAACGTTAAGGAAGGAGTGGACTACGTTAACGAGCACATGTGTAAGAACTTACTCAGGGTGTCTGGTTTTCACAGAGCGGTGCACCCCTCTCCGTGGGCGGGTCGTTGAACCGACTTCGTCGGGAATACTTGGTTGTAGTGGAGGAGGGCTGTGCTAGCTGTGTACAAAGATTTCAAATTGTCGGAAGAAAGTAACGAAAGATCGTCAAAGCTTATTAATACTGCACGAGACAGGATTGTGTAAGTAAGGAGGGGTATGATTTCCTGGGATATACACTAGGAGTTATAAAGGGTATATCTGAGTTAGCCAATTAACGAGAGCTACTGTATTATTTTGTTTGGAGGTCGTGAATAAAAGAAAGGATACCAGGCTTTTCGTTAAGACATTCTTGAATAGTATTAAACTTGTGGATAAAATAGAATTCACGTTGTTCACGTTCTCGGCTGTTTTTGAAGCCCCCTTGAATAATTGTTACTTTTAGTTGGTCAAATGGGTGTCCTTCTGAGTTTACATGCTTGGATAGGGGAAGATTGGGGAGAGACTTGGTGTGTGCGCGGTGATTGTTAAATCGAATGCGGAATGCAGTGTTTGTCTCTCCTATGTATTGCTGGTTACACACAGTGCATTCAAGAAGGTAAATAATGTTTGATGAGTCGCAGTCAAACTTGCCGTTGAATGAATGCTGGAAAACTGACCTCGTACTAGTTGCGGAACACGTAGTCTTCATGTGCTTGCAAACTTTGCAGCGACCTTTACCACAGGGCTGGCATCCATATTTTGGGGTTTTGTGTTCCTTGGAGTGGACTAGATGGTTCTGAATGTTTTTGGCACGCCTGTAAATCACGCGGGGTGCGCATGTAAATATTTTCGATAGTCGTTGACTTTGCTGGAGAATATTAAAGTGCTTATTAAGAATTCTGTTTATGTTCGGTGCGTTACTGTTAAATGTGAGAATAAGGTTTGTAGTGTAATCATTTCGGTTACCTCTTCGGCGCCCCTGGAGTATTTGACTACGGTTCAGATTTGAAGCTCTGCTTATGGCGTCATCAATAAAAGAACGTGGATAGCGCTGCGTTAAGAGCACGTAAATATTTTTTAATGCTTTTTTATACGTATATGTAAACCTTTTTTTTTTGCTTGAAGTGCGTTTGTCGTGTACTGCCACTTCAGAGGCGCTTGGGCCCTGTCAAGCTGCTTTTTAGCAGCTTTTAGCCCTTGCATCTCTGTAGTATGTAACTTGCATTTTGTAAAAATGAAATGAAATTGCATTTGGAAGAGAGAGACAAGGTTTCATTTTGCAGTGTAAGCTTGCGTCTCTAGAATGAACAGAGAACGTTGCCTCACACTGCTTGGGCCTGTCGTTTGACCCCTCGTTGACCGCACGGAAAAAAAAGGACCTCTCTAGGAAACTATTTGCCGGATCTTTCCTCTGCTTCAGGAGGGGAGGGGAAGGGGAAGGGGGTTGATGGCCTCCCCCTTTGTCGGGTTCGCCGCGACATGCGACGCACGACGGACAAGACGAGGAAAGGAAGCGGGCAAAGCTGCCTTTCCGAAATTAACCGTGACTTGCAGGTGCCTATAGACCTCCTGCATGTTCGTAAACAAACGAGGTGGCGCTGCAGTCGCTAGCGAGCTCGTGGTAGGCAAAAGGTCGGGGAGTGGCGTCGCGGATAGGTGTTGAGTGCGGGTTTTCAAGGCTTGTAGGCGCGTTTCCAGTTTCTGAAAATCATAGCAATGGTCGATGCTTCCAACTTAGTAATTTGTTGAAGTACACGAACTCGCGTTGGCCACGTGCGGCCTATAAAGAGAAATAGTTTTCCACTGTATTGTATATATGGTTAGTAGTAAACATGTAGAAAGCGTTCCTGCCGTTTATTTATGCGCTAGGCATTGAATAAAACAAGTTTTGACACTCTGCACTAGCCGGAATGATTTTACTTCGGGACAATAGTGAGGGGAAGTGATGGCCTTGTTTCGTCGGAGCAGACATGCGCTCATCGTCTGCTGACATACGTACGTGTCGCGCTGTGCGAAAAGTGGGGACAGCGTCGTGTCCCTGATCTCCTGTCTCGCTTAGCGCTGTTTTTAGCCGCATGACCAAGCACCAGCCAGGCCGACTTGTCCTCTTGTTAAGCTGGTCGATTTGGTGAAAATTTTAGATTTCTAGAATTTTTTTCTTTCCTAGCCCGGAAGTCTAGTTTCGTGACGAAAAATTATAGCAAAATATTGAGTACAAATTTATAAATTATGCTTTTTAGAAGTGTGGTCGTCAAAAATTGTGAGGTAATTTCTTTGATTTCAGTGCCGCATTTCTTTGACCAAAGCGAAAGCGAAGATGCCATAAACGAGGAAATAAACTTTAAGGTTCGTTTTGTGACCTCTCACATTTTCTGCGACTGGATCACTCACCTTCGTAATTCGCATGAAAATCAAATGATTCCATTTGTCGCAAACTATTCCTGAGACGTTGAAGAGCGTAACAAATCTCTCGATTTTTGCCCTACACGTGCAGTACTGTGTTAGTTATTTCTTGTAAGAAACGTTTTCATGTAACTATGCATGCATAAGTACTGATCATATAAAAAAGAACTAATCGCGTCATCGTACAGAACTGGGCTTTATGTACATGCTGGCATAAAAAAACTGCGCACTATCTACTCAATTATTTGATACCTTGGGGGGACTTGACGACGGCGTTAATTATAATTACCCAGAACTGCACCAGGTATAGCTATAAATAAAAAGAATTAGTGAAACTAGCGTAGGAATTTCATATTTGCACCAAGTTTAGTTACATATCGCATGCATGAATAACGAAAACACTTTTCATTGCCGCGTCCCCTCTCAATCTCGCCACGTGTCTGTTAGTAGCACGCCTGCGGCTGCTTCTTTCCAAACAAGCTTCGCGTTCATGTACTACCTCATGAAACATGACACATGCATGATCCAATGAAAAAGCATATGGCGTTTAGCACACTTAAGGTACGCTATTCTAAGCACACCAAAGCGACCGCGCAAGATTGACACAACTTACCAGACTTCTTTCTACTCGAATGAAATAATTACGTCGTCATATCAAGAAACAGTTTCAAGTAAATATTAAATGTCATAAAACGTGCCATTAAAACATGGTGTGCTATTAACAAAAAAACGCATTCGTTGGGGGCGAGTGAACCTGTCGGCGCCCCGTGCACTCCGGCTCAAGGTGATAAGTACGTGTGCAGCTGCATATGTCTTTTTTTTTCCCTTGAGCAATTATCAGCCTACTATCCTGAAGTTCAGGTGAATGACGCAGTAACTTGCATGCTATTAAGTGCATTGAGTGGCAGTGCCTATCGACTCCCAGACTTCGCGCTTTACTACCGTGGCCCAATGCCTGTTAGCAAGTTTCCGAATGCGGCATTTATGCGCGAGAAACCTATCGAGGCTAATTTAATATTTTTTATGCTACTACGCGGATCCAGCAGTGACGCAGCTGGTCAATACATGCTGCTTCTGCAGTGCACAGGCTTGAAGCAGCCGCCGGTAGCTGCGGCAGCTGCGGTAGGCACGGGCAAGCGGAACCTATTTTGCCTACCATGCGAAAGTCGCTGCTAACATCAGCGCCACAGCATCTTCGTGACGTCGCGGGATGAAGGAGGTCCATAGCTGTTAATAAAAACAGAAAGTTGGGCTAGTTGGTGTGGATTCATACTTGACAGCGCAAAAAAACGAGGACAAAAGCGAACGAGGAGACACAACACAAGCGCAGTGTGTTGTGTCTCCTCGTTCGCTTTTGTCCTCGTTTTTTTTGCGCTGTCAAGTATGAATCCATAGCTGTGTTTGGATTCCAAGGAAGTAGCAGCCGACCTCTGAATCCTCATCGCCCATTTCCACGGGGCTCCGCGTGCCATGTCGCCATGTGCGGTGAAAAGAGCAGTGTGCAGAGTTTAAATGAAACAAGTATGAAGCTATACAATGAAGTCAATTACAGACAGCTAGAGGAATTTCAAGAGCATGCTGTGTGATGCTAGTTATCTCAGTGAAAACTAATGCAGCCAACTATTATTTCGTTTTTTTTTTACGCAACAGACATGAAAGGTCTGAAGATGAATTAGTACCAAACACATCGGTACATCAGTTGTGATGCCTGAAAAAAGTTGTACCAACATATAAATGCCCATGTCGTGATAATCAGGAATACTGAAGAATTAAGGAAAATTAAAACATTTTTTTTTGTTCGGGCACACACACCTGCTACAAATATCTTTACACGTAGCAATTTAGATGACTCTGTGGGAAGCTTTTGGGGTAAAAAGTACAGTATGGCAGAAAGGAGTCTTTAGGAAATGCACTCTGTAGAAATAGCCATACCAATTCCATCTCATCGTTCGATAAATATAACAAATACCGTGCAAAGAAGCTTGCTGCATAGTATAGTTGCAAGTTACTGGTTGCAGACCGCTCTACAGTCACTGGACTGTGATTGTGTATGTACTGCATGACAGTGCGTGGATAGCAAAGCAGTTAACCAACAAAGTGCTGCTTGTTCATATCGTTTACCACACATATAAACATCATCAATGACACAGGATGCTATGTGTAACTTTTTGACATCCTTTTTGGCAGCCTCTAAACATGTTTCCGCCTAAATGAGCTGGCTTGTTTTGCAAAAATATAACCACGGGACTGCTGTAAATTGCCACATTTTCAAATTGTATGAAAATCATTGCATGTGAGTGGTCACAACTCTATCCTGTTTCTTGAAGGTCCCGTTGCTTTGTTGGCAATGCTTGGACAACCATGGCCAGCTTTCCGCATTCATGTGCACAGGGTATGCCCATTACGTGCATGCCTTTCCACCTTGTAATGGCTTACATTGCAAACAGACAAAAAAAACACATAGAGCACAAGTACCGATAGTGTTTGTAGTCCACGCTCTTCTTCTTCACCTCAGTAAATATGGCACATACCCACGCGGGGTGATTGGCCAAGGTACAGTGAAGATTTGCCAGTGAAGTATTTGCACGAGAAAAAAATAGACGTGAGGCGGCGGCGTAGAAGACTGAATCAAGATAAAGATAGGAAAATTCAATTAAATTTAAGAAATATGAATTGCCAGGAATAGAACCAAGCATTTCGGACATGAGACAGAATTTTGTATACAGCTAACAAGGTAACCGATCAGTTGCACTTATGTAATCATGAAGGTAGCCACAAACACTGCTTAACGGGAATTCCTTGGCGCTCGCACCGAACGAGAGAAGAACTGGAAGAGTCTGGAAGAGGGACCTCCAAATACTGATTTCCTTGAACAACCGCCGGCAAGAGAGGAGAAAATGGTCTAATGTTTCAACTCGCCCACATGACACACAAAGGTTTGTCGCAGGGAACCCATATCTGCGTAAGTACAAATTTAAGTGAGGGATTCTGCATCGCAGAACCGTCATTGACACCTCAAAACGCCTTGATTTACACCACCGGACATCCCATGGGTACTTTAAGTGGTGAAAATCCACGGTATTGAGCAACGGATCACTCAAGCTGGCTGAAATATGTTGGAACCACTGGAAACTTCACGTTTCCAACAGAATGAGGTGAGGGACGGGATAGATTAAGATTACAGGAGCGCTGAGAGCTGACCTTGCCAATAAATCAGCCACCTCGTTAAAATAGACACCCGAATGCCTGCAGGTACCCGGACAAAGCGGATCTCACGCACTGTGCACGGAACAAAAAACCTAAGCAGCCGATTCAATAAAGATTTTCCGGAGTTTTAGAGAGAGCCTAAAACTGAAAGGCATTCTGCAAGAATAAGAACCCGTGCTACATGTCTGGGAATTTTTGGAAGAACCAAACCAATAGCCATAAACTCTACGAAGAATTTAGAAGTATAATCAGGGATACGAACGGAATAGCTCCAAGCTAGATCCTGCGAATATATCCCAATCGCCGCGTTCCCACAGCTGCCGGAGGCATCAGTGGAGAGAACAGTATGATGAGGAAAATTGTGTAGGTGTTCAGAAAGAAGACCATTTAGGATATTTGCGGGCATATGTTTCGCATGGAACGGGTAAATATGGTCGTAATAGAAGACGGGGTCAGCGTGCGTATCAGCAACTCGTTGCAAGGAGATCAGATCAACCTGAAGCGGAGCTTGCGTGAACCTAACTTGCGGAAGCTGATAGCGTGGCCAATGTTGTCGTTATTGTTAGCCTATCAAAAGATCGCACATACCCACACTGGGGGATCGGCGAAGAATCCGGTGGCTATTCATCTGTACTCAATTAACAAAAAGGAAAACCACGCGGGAACTCAACACTGGCGGATGTGCTGAATTTCAGGAACAAACCATGCAACAAGTAACAAAATATTCCTAAATCAGATTTTACATTGCATAATGAACCATGACTGTACCAAAGCAAAGAGACATAAGTGAAGCATTTCATTCGTTTCGTGACATAAATGAGTTATGAGGTTTGTTGAACATTTAAAAAAGTGATTTTTCATGGCAGCCAGCATGGGTTATTTCAAGTTATAGCTCAAGATTACAATCACATATGATATAGATGACACGCATGCTATGAAAGCAAGATAATTTTTTTCCTTTTTTTATGAGAAATGCACAGGCAGTTTCAAGGCTTGCTTCACAATTTAATTTCTGGCGTATACACAAAGGCATGTCTATAAATTATTCGTTTGTTACACCAGAACCAACACAACTTAAGTTGGTAAATCATGTTCATTACCTGGGTTTTATTAATAGCAAACATATACTAATGCTGCTAATTCTATAGAAGAACAAACAGCGGTTTTATGAGAGACGTTAAGTAACACGTGATACTGTTGTGTCCATCACGTAGGCAGTTTCAAGGCTTGCTTCACAATTTAATTTCTGGCGTATACACAAAGACATGTCTATAAATTATTCGTGCGTTACACCAGAACCAACACTACGTAAGTTGATAAATCATGTTCATTACCTGGGTGTCATTAATAGCAAACATATGCTAATGCTGCTAATGTTATAGACGAACAAACAGTGGTTTTATGAAGACGTTAAGTAATTCACAAGGGTAGAAACTTGGGCGAGTCGGTAACGGTGATCCATGGAAAGTGAGAGTAGCGCAAAACGGGACAAAGGGACAGAGAAAGACAGACACAACACAGGCGCTAAGCAGCTCGTATCGCTGCCTTGAACGATAAATGTGTAAGCAAGCCGTCTATCTCCCTGTCCAAAAGAGAGCTGGCCTTCTTAAAGAAACGCTGAATCGTGCACATCCGTAGATCCTCATTCACTTGTTTTTCATTATCTTTCTGGGCGCATGCGCCTGTTTCCCCTCACGGATTACGTTCGTCTTGGCCGCCCTGGTTTCTTTCAGTCGAAAGTTAGCGCCTGTGTTGTGTCTGTCTTTCTCTGTCCCTTTGTCCCGTTTTGCGCTACTCTCACTTTCCATGGATCAACGTTAAGTAATACGTAATACTGTTGTGTCCATCAGGTAGGCAGTTTCAAGGCTTGCTTAACAATTTAATTTCTGGCGTATATACGAAATTATTCCGGAGCCCTACACTACGGCACCTCTCTTCCTTTCTTCTTTCACTCCCTCCTTTATCCCTTCCCTTACGGCACGGTTCAGGTGTCCAACGATATATGAGACAGATACTGCGCCATTTCCTTTCCCCCCCAAAAACCAATTATTATATTATTATACACAAAGGCATGTCTATAAATTATTCGTGCGTTACACCAGAACCAACACTACTTAAGTTGGTAAATCATGTTCATTACCTGGGTGTCATTAATTGCAAACATATGCTAATGCTGCTAATGTTATAGACGAACAAACAGTGGTTTTATGAAGACGTTAAGTAATACGTTATACTGTTGTGTCCACCAGGTAATGAACTGTGCGGCAGTTTCAGTTTCTCTTCTCTTATTTTCAAATTCAATTCCCTTTCAGTTTCTCTTCTTCAGAGTTTCAGTTTCAGTCACATGCATGTTGCTTGACACCGCGTATACGTGACGCAGGAAAAGTAAAGGGGGGGGGGGGGGGTCGGAGGAAACATGGCGTCAGCATGACATCGCTCGCTCCGGTGTGTCGTTCGATCTTGCATCTACAATACAACAACGTGGCGACGAGGTAAACCATTACTATGAGTTTCCCGGGATCTTACGCCCCCTCGTACATTCCTGAAAACCCCGGATCAGCCACCAATACCATGGAACCAGTGGAAGGCACTGTTTTCTACCTACTTAGAGGCGTCTGGCGCCTGAGTTTCCTGCATCCCGGCGCAAAGCTATAGATGCTTCTGCATTCGCGCGGCGTCGGAGGTCAGCGTCGTTCCGGAACGCCTCCAGCCACGAGCGCAATTTTAAAACGAAGGAGACCTCAATTAAGTGAAGTTACGAAACGCGAAAATGCGTCGAAGGTGCCTCCGCCCGCCTTCCGTCGCGGAACAAAAAGAGGGCTCCTTCCTAAAAACTGAGAGAGAGGGGAGAGTAACAGAAAGAAAATGGGGAACGAAGGCGCGAAATCGCCCAAGTGTGCGTTATTGCAATGGGTTACTGCCCTATATGTAGCATCACGCTCTATTATCTGCAAAGCAGGAAAAAAGAGATAAATAAAATATATAAAAAATATAAATAGTTGTGGGGGGGAATAGGCAATATGCTTTGCTCTCAGAACTGTTTTCTCTGGTCATGAGCAAGAAAGAATGGCAGGGGGGGGGGGGGGGGGGGGAGAAGGGCGGCGGCATGTGGAAGCAAGCACGCAAATTGGCATAACCTCAGGCAATGCAGTCGGGGTGCTGTGAATTTTAGTAGGGCTAGTACTATGATCTCTGAAGTGTGGGGAGAGTACCAGGGTTTTCATTTATACCGGCCTGCACAGTATTAACCTGATATAAAAAGTGTGATTCTCGTTGCTCACGCTCACGGGTATTTTGGAAGCCGCTCTGTAGCAGCGTAACTTTTAGTTTGTGAAACTCGTGACCTTCCTGGGAAAGATGTTTCGACAGGGGGAGGAGAGAAAGAGATCTGGTGTGCGCGCGGTGGTTGTTGAATCTAATTCGGAAGGAATTCTCTGTTTGGCCAATGTATTGCATCTGACAATCGCCACACTCGAGCATGCATACTACGTTACTACTGTCACAGTTCAAGTTTTCACGGATGGAATGTGTGAAGTTAGAGTGTGTGCTTTGAGCTGGTGTTGTTGTCCGCATGTGCTGGCAAACTTGACAGCGATTCTTCCGGCAAGGTAGGCAAACCACAGGGTTGTACTTATTGACAGTAGAGTGAACTACTTAATTCTGCATGTTTTTGGTAGTCTGTACGTAACCTGTAGAACTGTTGGAAAAATCTTTGACAGTCGATCGTTTTGTTCGATTATGCTGAAATGTTTTTTTTAGAGTTTTGTTGACATTAGGAAGGTTGTTTGCGAAGGATAAGACGAGATTAGAGCGGTGTTCATTTGCGGTTGCTGATGGGGGATCCCCAAATATTTCATTACGATCTGTTGCTTCTGCTTTCGTAACGGCATGATCAATAATGGAGGCCGGATAGCATTGGTCCCTCAGAACCTCCCGCATACGGTTAGAATTTTCTTTGAAGTCTTCTGGTCGTGAGCAGATCCGTTTGAATCTTATGGCTTGGGAATAGGGGATTGAACTTTTGCAGTGGCGTGGGTGGCAGCTCTTGTAATGAAGGTACTGTTGCCTATCCGTGGGCTTTCTATAGACACTGGTGATTAAGCTACCCTTCTACACTCGAACTGAGACGTCCAAGAAATTAATTTGACTGGTGGAGTAAATGTGTGTGAAACAGAGGTTTGGATGTATGTCGTTAAATGCTGAAATAAACTGGATGAATCGGTCCTCGGTTTTCGTCCATACCATGAATATGTCTCTAGGAAGCGTTTGTAAAAAGCCGGTTTTGTTGGGTATGAGCGGATAAACTCCGATTCAATGCTATGCATATATATGTTGGCATAGTTTGACGCCATTTTCGTTCCAATAGTGCTACCACTCGTTTTGTAGGTAAAAGGAGTTGTAGAACTTTCGAAAGAGTTGAGTTTGAGGACCAGATTAGTAAGTGCAGCGATGGTACTTTGGCTAGGAGCATCAGCGCTTGTGTATTTTCCATAGGATGCGACCAGAGCTCGGATGCCATCATCATGCGGTATGTTGGTGTACAGCGACACTACATCAAGGGTAACTAATGTGTGTGTGTGTGCGTGTGTGTGTGTGTGTGTGTGTGTGTGTGTGTGTGTGTGTGTGTGTGTGTGTGTGTGCGTGCGTGTGTGCGTGCGTGCGTGCGTGCGTGCGTGCGTGCGTGCGTGCGTGCGTGTGTGTGTGTGTGTGTGTGTGTGTGTGTGTGTGTGTGTGTGTGTGTGTGTGTGTGTGTGTGTGTGTGTGTGTGTGTGTGTGTGTGTGTGTGTGTGTGTGTGTGTGTGTGTGTGTGTGTGTGTGTGTGTGTGTGTGTGTGTGTGTGTGTGTGTGTGTGTGTGTTAGACAGATTTATTTTGAGCCGACGTTTCGGACAGAGCCTGTCCTTTCTCAAGACTGAAGTTACAGCGATCTTCCTCCCCTTCTTAAGGAGTTGGAATTAGCACACATGTCCGCCACATGAACAGAGCAACAAACAATCAGATGCTGAAAAGAAGATGAGCACAAAAGAGAAATACTAGAAAAGGAAGAAAGAGAAATGAAGAGAGAGAGAGAAAAAAGCGCTGTCGCCCCCTGTTCCCTGAGCAGTCGCGGGGAGCGGCAGGAATTGTCGAAGTCGCAATTCTTCGCAAGTTCGCGTAACTGAGCAATATAAACCTCTGACAGGCTCACCAGGGTTCTGTAAACATGTCTTGAACCGCGGTGGCGTTCTGTCGTGGCTCAGAACAGACGGTCGCAAGTGCTGAGCGCGGTTTGAAACGCATCTTCGCCCTTCGTAACTTCACTTAATTGAGGCCTCCTTCGTTTTAAAATGGCGCTCGTGGTGGAAGGCGTTCCGGAACGGCGCTGACCTTCGACGCCGCGCGAATGCAGAAGCATAGCTTTGCGCCGGGATGCAGCAAACTCAGGCGCCAGACGCCTCTAAGTAAGTAGAAAACAGTGCCTTTCACTGGTTCCATAGTATTGGTGGCTGGCCCGGGGTTCCCAGGAATGTACGAGGGGGCGTAAGATCCCGTGAAACTCATAGTAAAGGTTTACCTTGTCGGCACGTTGTTGTAATGTAAATGCAAGATCGAACGACACACCGGAGCGAATGATGTCATGCTGACGCCAAGTTTCCGCCAACCCCCCCCCCCTCTCTACTTTTCCTGCGTCACGTGTACGTGGTGTCAAGCAACATGCATGTGACTGAAACTGAAACGCTGAAGAAGAGAAACTGAAAGTAAGAGGAGAAGAAGAAGAAGAAGAAGAGAACTGAAACTGAAAATAAGAGAAGAGAAACTGAAACTGCCGCACAGTTCATTACCTGATCGACACAACGGTATCACGTATTACTTAACGTCTTCATAAAACCGCTGTTTGTTCTTCTATAGGATTAGCAGCATTAGTATATGTTTGCTATTAATGACACCCAAGTAATGAGCATGATTTACCAACTTAAGTAGCGTTGGTTCTGGTGTAAAACACGAATAATATATAGGCGTGCCTTTGTGTATATGTCAGAAATCAAATTGTGAAGCAAGCCTTGAAACTGCCTGTGCATTTCTCATAAAAAAAAGGAAAAAAATAATCTTGTTTTCATAGCATGCGTGTCATCTATATCAGATGTGATTGTAATCTTGAGCTATAACATGAAATGATCCGTACTAGCTGCCATCAAAAATCACTTTTTTAATTGTTCAACAAACCTCATAACTCATTTCTGTCACGAAAGGAATGAAATGCTTCACTTCTGTCTCATTGCTTTGGTACAGTCATGGTTCATTATGCAATGTAAAATCTGATTTAGGAATATTTTTGTTACTTGTTGCACGGTCTGTTCCTGAAATTCAGCACATCCACAAGTGTAGCGTTCCCGCGTCGTTTTCATTTTTGTTAATTGAGTACAGATGAATAGCCACCGGATTCTTGGCCGATCGCCCAGTGTGGGTATGTGCCATCTTTTGATAGGCTAACAATATCAACAACATTCGTCTTTCACTTTCAATCATATATGTGCTGCACTATACTTTTTCTTCTACTTTGTATTGATTCCATCTCTAATGATGTCAGAGTTTAAAGACAAATCCTCAATGCTTGCAGATATTTACTATGTGCCCAATTTTTGTTATTGCGACAATGATGGCACAATATGTAATGAAGAAGTTAATATATATTTCACCACTTAAGTTCGCAAAAAGACTATGAGAGAGAAAGGGCAAATCACTCACAGCCAAAGTACCTTTCACATACTTCTAAGCTGTGCAGATAAAACGACTAAAAAGGTAATTTTCCCTAAAGTCATTCCATACTACGGCCGGCTTTCCGGCTAATTGTGAGAAATGTCTGTATAAGCATGGGGAGAGGGTTGAGCCGGAATGCTGTCATGATTCAAGGAAGAAAAAGACAGTAGGCATGGGAGGCACTGGGGAGAAGAAGAAGAAGAAGAGGCACTGGCCACGCTATCACCTTCCGCAAGTTAGGTTCACGCAAGCTCCGCTGCAGGTTGATCTGATCTCCTTGCAACGAGTTGCTGATACGCAGGCTGACCCCGTCTTCTATTACGGCCATATCTACCCATCCCATGCGAAACATATGCCCGCAAATATCATAAATGGTCTTCTGTCTGAACACCTACACAATTTTTCTCATCATACTGTTCTCTCCACTGATGCCTCCGGCAGCTGTGAGAAGGCGGCGATTGGGATATATTCGCAGGATCTGGCTTGGAGCTATTGCGTTCGTATCCCTGATTATACTTCTATATTCTTCGTAGAGTTTTTGGCTATTGGTTTGGTTCTTCTCAAAATTCCCAGACATGTAGCACGGGTTCTTATTCTTGCAGACAGCCTTTCAGTTTTAGACTCTCTCCAAAACTCCGGAAAATCTTTATTAAATCGGCCGCTTAGGCGTTTGTTCCGTGAACAGTGCGTGAGATACGCTTTTTCCGGGTACCTGCAGGCATTCGGGTGTCTATTTAAACGAGGTGGCTGATTTATTGGCAAGGTCAGCTCTCAGCGCTCCTGTAATCTATCCCGTCCCTCACCTCATTCTGTTGGAACCTTCACGTTTCCAGTGGTTCCAACATATTTCAGCCAGCTTGAGTGATCCGTTGCTCAATACCGTGGATTTTCGCCACTTAAAGTAATCATGGGATGCCCGGTAGTGTAAATCAAGGCGTTTTGAGGTGTCAATGACGCTTCTGCGATGCAGAATTCCTCACTTAAATTGTACTTACGCAGATACAGGTTCCCTGCGACAAACCTTTGTGTCTTATGTGGGCCAGTTGAAACATTAGACCATTTTCTCCTCTCCTGCCGGCGGTTGTTCAAGGAAAGCAGTATTTGGAGGTTCCACTTTCAAGGTTAGGACTCCCTCTGTCTCTTACAGTTCTTCTCTCGTTCGGTGCGAGCTCAAAGGAATTCCATTTAAGTAGTTTTCGTGGCTACCTTCATGATTACATAAGTGCGACTGATCGGTTACCTTGTTAGCTGTATACAAAATTCTATCGCATGTTCAGAATGCTTGATTCTATTCCTGGTAATTCATATTTCTTAAATTTAATTGAATTTTCCTATCTTTATCTTGATTCAGTCTTCTACGCCGCCGCCTCACGTCTATTTTTTTCTCGTGCAAATACTTCACTGGCAAATCTTCACTGTACCTTGGCCAATCACCCCGCGTGGGTATGTGCCATATTTACTGAGGTGAAGAAGAAGAGTGTGGACTACAAACACTATCTGTACTTGTGCTTTGTGTGTTTTTTTTTGTCTGTTTGCATTGTAAGCCATTACTAGGTGGAGAGGCATGCACGTAATGGGCATACCCTGTGCACATGAATGCGGAAAGCTGGCCATGGTTGTCCAAGCATTGCCGACAAAGCAGCGGGACCTTCAAGAAACAGGATAGAGTTTTGACCACTCACATGCAATGATTTTCATACAATTTGAAAATGTGGCAATTTACAGCAGTCCCGTGGTTATATTGTTGCAAAACAAGCCAGCTCATTTAGGCGGAAACATGTTTAGAGGCTGCCAAAAAGGAACATGTCAAAAAGTTACACATAGCATCCTGTTTCATTGATGATGTTTATATGTGTGGTAAACGATATGAACAAGCAGCACTTTGCTGGTTAACTGCTTTGCAATCCACGCACTGTCATGCAGTACATACACAGTCACAGTCCAGTGATTGCAGAGCGGTCTGCAACCAGTAACTTGCAACTATACTATGCAGCAAGCTTCTTTGCACGGTATTTGTTACATTTATTGAACGATGAGATGGAATTGGTATGGCTATTTCTACACAGTGCACTTTCTAAAGACTCCTTTCTGCCGTATTGTACTTTTTACCCAGAAAGCTTCCTACAGACTCATCTCAATTGCTACGTATAAAGATGCTTGTAGCAGGTGTGTGAGCCCGAACTAAAAAAAATGTTTTAATTTTTCTTAATGATTCAGTATTCCTGATTATCACGACATGGGCATTTATATGTTGGTACAACTTTTTTCAGGCATCACAACTGATGCACTGATGTGTTTGGTACTAATTCATCTTCAGACCTTTCACGTCTGTTGGGTAAAAAAAAACGAAATAATAGCTAGCGGCATTAGTTTTCCCTGAGATAACTAGCATCACTCCGCATGGTCTTGAAATTCCTCTAGCTGTCTGTAATAGGCTTCATTGTATAACTTCATACTTGTTTCATTTAAACTCTGCACACTGCTCTTTTCACCGCACATGGCGACATGGCACGCGGAGCCCCGTTGGAATGGGCGAGGAGGTTTCAGAGGTCGGCTGCTACTTCCCTGGAATCCAAACACAGCTATAGGCACCTGCAAGTCACGGTTAATTTCGGAAAGGCAGCTTTGCCCGCTTACTTTCGTCGTTTTGTCCGTCTTGCGTCATGTGTCGCGGCGAACCCGACAAAGGGGAGGCCAGCAACCCCCCTTCCATTCCCCCTCCCCTCCTGATGCAGAGGAAAGATCCCGCATATAGTTTCCTAGAGACGTCCTTTTTTTCCCTGGGGTCAACGAGGGGTCAAACGGCAGGCCCAAGCAGTGTGAGGCAACGTTCTCTGTTCATTCACGAGAGCAAGCTTACACTGCAAAATGAAGCCTTGTCTTTCTCTTCCAAATGCAATTTCATTTCATTTTTACAGAATGCAAGTTACATCCTAGAGAGATGCAAGGGCTAAAAGCTGCTAAAAAGCAGCTTGACTGGGCCCAAGTGCTTCTGAAATGGCAGTACACGACAAACGCACTTCAAGCAAAAGAAATGTTTACATATACGTATAAAAAAGCATTAAAAATGTTTACGTGCTCTAAGGCAGCGCTATCCACGTTCTTTTATTGATGACGCCATAAGCAGAGCTTCAAATCTGAACCGTAGTCAAATACTCCAGGGGCGCCGAAGAGGTAATCGAAATTATTACACTACCAACCTCATTCTCACATTTAACAGTAACGCACCGAACATAAACAGAATTCTTAATAAGCACTTTAATATTCTCCAGCAAAATCAACGACTATCGAAAATATTAACATGCGCACCCCGCGTGATTTACAGGCGTGCCAAAAACATTCAGAACCATCTAGTCCGCTCCAAGGAACACAAAACCCCAAAATATGGATGCCAGCCCTGTGGTAAAGGTCGCTGCAAAGTTTGCAAATACATGAAGACTACGTGCTCCGCAACTAGTACGAGGTCAGTTTTCCAGCATTCAATCAACGGCAAGTTTGACTGCGACTCAATAAACATTATTTACCTCCTTTAATGCACCGTGTGTAACCAGCAATACATAGGACCGACAAACACTGCATTCCGCATTCGATTTAACAATCACCGCGCACACACCAAGTCTCTCCCAAATTTTCCCCTATCCAAGCATGTAAACTTAGAAGGACACCCATTTGACCAACTGAAAGTAACAATTATTCAAGGGGGCTTCAAAAACAGGCGAGAACGTGAACAACGTGAATTCTATTTTATCCACATGTTTAATACTATTCAAGAATGTCTTAATGAAAAGCCTGGTATCCTTTATTTTATTCACGACCTCCAAACAAAATAATACTACACCTCTCGTTAATTGGCTAACTCAGATATACCCTTTATAACTCCTAGTGTATATCCCAGGCAATCATACTCCTCCTTACTTACACTATCCTGCCTCGTGCAGTATTGATAAGCTTTGACGTTATTTCCTTACTTTTTTTCGACAATTTCAAACTTTGTACACAGCTAGCCCAGCCCTCCAACCCTACAAACAAGTATTCCCGACGAAGTAGGTTCAACGAGCCGCTTAGGGAGGGGGGTGCACCGTTCATTGAAACCCAGACCCCCTGAGTAAGTTCTTACACATCTGCTCGTTAACGTAGCCCACTCCTTCCTGAACGTTCTAGCCCTGGGCTCACCGGAAATTAGTGAGACCCCCCAAAAGGCGCCTGGTTTACCCTGTTCGTCGCTGCCAGTGTCATTTGCGCAGCGGCGCCTCTTTGGCCACGCATCTGCAGCGGCGCCCATCTTTGTGTTTGTGCATTTTGTTTGTGTCTTGTTTGCACGTTTTGCTTTCGTACGCCTGTGGTTGTCGCGCTGCGCATGTTCACCGCACCGTCTTCCTCTCCGTTTCTCTCGTTTCGCCATCTCCTTTTTTTACCCCATCCTTCCTGACTATAATGTTCCCCCCCCCCCTTTTTTCTTTTCCTTCTATTTTTTGCTTCCTCCCCCAATTTTGTCCCTGTCTGCTCCCCGCCCCCTATCTTTATTTTTTTACTTTTTTGTTCAATTTTTTTAACTGTTGTGGCTATTTGCTTGTTACACTCCTCTTGCCCTTCTCTGCAGCTCACAAACTTAAAACATCCATTTGACGCGAGACCACTGCAGTCCTGAAAAAGACCGCACCGCAGTCGAAACGTTGATAATTAAATGTGTCGCTGTAGAAGTGCCCGCTTCTCTTAAATCTCTCTCTCTCTCTCTCTCTCTCTCTCTCTCTCTCTCTATATATATATATATATATATATATATATATATATATATATATATATATATATATTAGAACAAACAAAAACAACGAAGCAAGTGACTATACATTAAATGCAATGAAAACAATAAGCATGTATGTTCACTAACAATAGTTTACAGACGCATGAAAACAAAGAGAAGACCCGAGAAAAATAAAGAGAAAAAAACACTCAATAGGCATACATGGCATCGGCAGACAACAGAGGCACATAAAATGCAATCTTGCTATATATCAACAAAATACATTTTTAACTCGCTTGGTTTAACACTAGCCAAGACTTTGTACTTATTAAGAGTGGTCGGTAAATTGTGTTCAAGCGTTTGTAGTGTACAAATAATTCGAAAATATGGAATATACCAGAGATCGGTGTTTCAGGTGTAGAGTCGATTCGAAGCGGTCCTTAAATGTGTAGTACGTATTAAGAAATCTCTATGAGCAGGAGAAGAATGGTAAAAGAACCTCAAAATGCGAAAAACATTGTTCAAAACGAATTATGTTATAATTTCTAAAACCAGTTTGCGTTGGAGAGACAGATAAGGAAGGTTTGCAATGTAGCGGATCATTTTCTTCTGCAGAACCTGTATTCTTATCACATTTGTTATTGTGGTGGTTGCCCAAACAGAGTTACGGAACCGAAAAGAGCATGATAAATTTGAATTTTCACGTGAGTGGAAGGGAGCCATCGACATCGTGTTAGAACACCTGCTACTGAAGAGAGCTTTTTGCAATTATTTTCCACACGCCGATCCCACCTGAGATGCGACGAGAAAGTAACTTCAAGGACTTTGTGGCTGTCTACAATTTGAATTTCTTGACCTGCGTATTTAGGAGCGCGTTTTAGTTCGACTGGCTTGTTCCTTGCACGGAAAATTATTAATTTAGTCTTTGTAGGGTTTATTTGGAGGCAATTAGAAGAGGACCAGTTCTCTAGTTTTGTAAGGATTACGTTGCACTCTTCAATTACTTGTTTATGTCGTAACCAGAGATTAGTATACTGCTATCATCGGCGTATATAATAAATTTCGCTTTGTCATAAATACGCACAATGTCATTTATATAGATGTTAAAAAGCATCGGGCCCAGAATGCTGACTTGAGGCACACCATTTCGTAGCGCCAGAAAAGACTGATGGTTGTGGATATACACAGATTGTTTTCGATTTTGCAGGTATGATTTCATGAGGTCTAAAAGTGTTCCATAAACTCCGTTTTGAGAAATTTTATGGGTTAAAATTTGATGGTTTAGGGAATCGAAAGGCTTACTAAAATCAATGAAGAGTCCGACAGTGAGAATACCTGCTTCAGTGTTTTGCAGGATACATTCCTTAGGTGATAACAAAGCCGTTTCCGTCGACTTGCCCTTTCGGAAGCCAAATTGAGCATCAGACAGGATTTGTTTTGCATTAAGAAAGTTCACTACATGGGAAAAGATTACGTTTTCCAAGCCCTTTGAAAACGTTGGAATCACAGATATTGGTCTATAATTGGACACTACATTTTTATCTCCCCCTTTAAACACAACTGTCACTCTTGCTTTCTTCATTTCTTCCGGGTAAACTCCCTTTTCAATTAACGTATTGAAGATGTATGCAAGCAGTTATAATAAAGGATAGTACATATTTGACTGGTTTTATCTGAATATTGCCAACATCTAAGGCTTTTATATTACTTAAATTCATAAAGGTTGTACATACTTCGGTCTCACTGGTGGGCTCAAGGAAAAGGCTTTCGAAAGGGCTACAAGATGAAGGAACTTCAGGTAGATGCATCATAGATAAATGGATAGTTAAAAATTGCTGTTGAAATGGTCAGCAAGAGCCTGACCGGATAATTCAGAGCCCTTATAGATTATTCGTTGAGTTGGCGCATTTTTCGTATTGCGACGTAACAAGTTATTTACAACTTTCCAGACAGCGTCTGAATATTTCATTCTAACATCAGAGAACAGTTTTTGATGATACACAATCTTAGCGCGCCTATGCTCAGCATTTAGTTAATTTCTTGTTTTAAAAAAATAAGATTAGAGATTATTCAAAAAGGCATGGTACAGCTTGTTTTTGCGCTTTATCATTCTTTTGAGCTCTGGCGTGATCCATGGTTTTCTTATTCGTTTACACTGCTTAATGTTCTTGAAGGGAAAGTGCTTAGAGTATATTTCTACAAAAACCTTGATAAACTCTTGAATATGCATTATTTGAGTCTTTTATATCGAATAACTAGGAGTCCTGTCCAAAACCATTTCAGCTTATCAGGGTACCCCCAGCCTTTTCTTTATTTGCGTGTAACTCCAGCCCTGCTTCACCTTTGCCATTGTAGTCGCTATTGTTTGTCAAGTACCATGCACCATCTTAATATTAGCAGTTCCTAATTCAAGCCTTCTGCAGGGTTTGAGAGACCTATTGGAAATGTGGAGAACACGTGCACAGGGTGCAAAGCGCGTGATATGCCAGGAAACACTGAGGCGGCCCGAGAAGGGCCTTTATTAAGGTTGACAGCCGTTTTGTGCCTCTTCACTTGGCAGCGACGACACAGCGTGTGCGGTCCCCACGGTTTTTCCCCAGCTGTCGAAGCAATCCTCGGACACGACCATGACCTTCGACATCTGATGTTTTTATTCAAAAAACACAACGACAAAAGTCGTGCTGTATGCAGTGCGATCGCCATGTGGTTCCATTGACGGCGAACAATCATCCACCTAGCCCGGCTCTATGGACGGATTCAGGAAGCGACTAAAAAGAACAGAAGTAACGAGCAAACAAAGGTGTGCTGCATACAAGTTAGGACGCAAAGAAACGAAGACGCGCTGCGCTGGGCTAATGCTCTAGCGAGGTCTAATATGTAAATTTTCATGGCTGGCGTCGATTTCTACAAAGCGCGAGTAGTCGGTACGGAAATAAACAAAGGCACACAGGAGCTGGGTAAGTCTGTAGCTACAAGCACGAGTTTTTTGTCTCTACCGCCGATTTCCACACCGCGCGATCGTCATAACTTTTCTTGGACTTGGTGTTGAAGCTAGCAGCGATCATAAAATTAAGGGCGCCGACTGTAGTGGCAGAGGCGTGCCATTGAAAGGAACAAAGCCATGCACTTTGTCAACCAGGCAACGAGGCCTAGCGCGAGTTTTAGAGCCGGCTTGGACAAAGCGCGAGAAGGCGCGCGCTTCTAACGCTTGCCAACGCAAAGAAGCAAAGGCGCGCTACGCTGGGATAATGCTGTAGCGAGGTCTAATATGTAAATTTTCACGGCTGCCGTCGATTTCGACAATGCGCGAGAACTCTCTAAGGAATTAAACAATGCTGCACTGCACTGGCAGACGGCGGTTAAGCTGGCGGTGCCGGCGGTGCCGGCGGTCCTCAAACCGCGCCTTATGTGAGTCGTCGTAATGGCGTGGCAAAACTTTGAACAGCAGCACGACACTAGCCACGTGCTCCTGCAGCAGTAAAACGAGGTCCTGGAATGCGCAAGGCATGTAGGTAAGCGGTACAGCACTACATGAAGCGAAATTTGAGATAAAATGCGTACCTTTATGCGGGTCGTCGTAATGTCATGGAAGCGAGAACTGTACAGAAATTTCAGCTGGCTGTCGCCGAGTAGCGCACCACGCAAAAAAGCGATACCTGGACAGCTCCCGAAACGCGCGCGTCGCCGCCTAGGCTCACGAATGGAATGCCCGCGGACCACGCACGCCCGGCGGCCGGCCGGCCGGCCCTAGCGATTCCCTAGGCCCTCTAGGGACAGGCCGAGAGAGGCGCGGCGACCCCACATCCGGTTGAGAACGAGGGCGAAGCGAAACAAACGTCACGCAGACACGCATCCCATCGACCAATCGGCGTTTCCAGCCTACCGACCCGCAAACGCTTCTGTTGTGGCAGCCCAATGCTGCGCCAATGGAGTTCCACCCTTATGTAGCGTTCCTAACGTCAAAATTAAAGAAGGAAACTCTGCGGAAACGGTATTAAACCATAATCTATTGCTCCTAAGATAAAAAATAAAGAAAACGTTGTCACGTGGCGCTTCCTTGAAGCTGGCGTTGCTGTGGTAGGCAGCAGTGTTGGACCCAGCGGCGCCTCTTTCTCGAACAAGAGATAACGCCCGTGTGCTGTGAAATTTCAGTGCTAGTTAAAGGTCCACCCGCCGCGGTGGCTCAGTGGTTATGGCGCTCGGCTACTGATCCGGAGTCACCGGGTTCGAACCCGACCGCGGCGGCTGCGTTTTTATGTGCTGTGCGATGTCAGTGCACGTTAAAGATCCCCAGGTGATCGAAATTAATCCGGAGCCCTCCACTACGGCTTCCAGGCTTCCATTTTGTGGCAATAAAGTTGTAACCATCACCTTATTGTAGCAGAACACTACGGCGGTACCAGCGCTCCTATTTTCGAACGGGCGCTGGTTTGAAAGCGGAATGTTCCACCGAGAAGCGAGACAATTACATCGCCGTTTCCTTTTTCAAAACCAATTTTTCGTAGCCCAGCGCTGCGGCATCGGGTCTCAGCGCTTTGCGAACT